>NC_061101.1:54646649-54656649 GCF_015104395.2 Macrobrachium nipponense | reverse complement strand
TGTAAACAAACGATGCGGAAACAAACAACACAAACATGACAGATGCGGCTGTCACGAGAGACAACCCCAACAGCTACAGGCTACAGACAGACATCACAATGGCAAAGACGCGAAAACAGACCCAACGTCGAGACTTTGAAAAATAAAGACACGTTGCAAAAAGACAAGACGAATGAGGAGCTCGTGTGAAAAAAAAATCTTAAAATGGCGGAATTTAGAGGCAATATTAAAGTAAGAGAGTTTATTTCTCCTCAATCCTCGATGCGTTTCATTTCCGGTGTAGAGAAGGTATCGGACGTAGCAATTAAACATACGAGGGCTATGTCAAAAAGTATAATTTTGTAGCTTCAGTGATCGTGTATACCAAGAGCACATCTGTAGTGTTTACATAACTTTTTTGTGTTCAGTACACAGATGACAAATACACGCAAACGTAAACATAAACACATCCATATAAATATATATACATAGAGAGATAGATAGATAGATATATGCATATATAAATATTTAAATATATATATATATATATATATATATATATATATATATATATATATATATATATAGATACTATAGATATATATATATAATATATATATATATATATATATATATATATATATATATATATATATATATTATATATATATAGATAGATAGATAGATAGATAGTTAGATACATACATACATATATATATATATATATATATATATATATATATATATATATATATATATATATATATATATATATATATATATAAATCACGAAGCCTCTTAATTCAAAATAATTACGACAGATAGATAACCATTCAATTTTCGCCATGAATTCAAGATTGAAGTTACGAGCTTTTTATCCGCCATTACATTGGCTGGAACCTTCCACAGCAGACAGAACCTGGTGCTTGGTACTTAAACATTTGTAGAACGTCGTAGTTAAGGTGGAGTAATGCATATGATTAGCAATCTCATTCAGACTTGAGAGAGAGAGAGAGAGAGAGAGAGAGAGAGAGAGAGAGAGAGAGAGAGAGTGTGTGTGTGTGTGTGTGTGTGTGTGGTGTGAAGGTGTGTGTACGAGTGAAGTATTTTCAATCCTTTCATAGCTAAATGCATTGCTTCCCATAACAAAGTAAGTAATGGGGGTGCCTTGATTCTTATAGTGAAATGGAAAAACATTACACTGGATATTTAGCTTCTTAGGTCATTACTCATATCAAAAAAAAGCCAAAGATTAAAAAACCACCAGCTAACCCAAGGAGATCTAACATACCATACCTCAAGACTATAAAAGGAAACATTGTCAAAAAAATTAAATACTGTAAAAAAAACTAGTGTCTACTTATTAACCATGATTCAAAATAAGTGTTCAGAATGATACAGGTTGTTAAGTAATATACCCCTTAGTTAACAGCTTCTCTGTGGGAACATACTACTTTTTATGTACTATCCACAGTGCAAGACTGTCTCCAGGCCAACTTAGTACTTCACATTGCTATAATTTGCTTAGAAAACCACGGAGCACCATAACCTAAAAACACAGTTTTGTAAGAAAGAATTGGCTAATCACAAATAGCTTTAAGAGAAAATGCTCTGTAACGAAGATATCATACAAAATATGACTTACGTTGAGAAATATCATACGGCCTACTTTAAACCAAATTTGACTTTCACATAACATGCACACAGTTTAGCCTGATATATGCACTGAGGTTTGAACCAAAGTATTCCTGTGGAATCACAAGAAATAATTCAAATGTATTTTAATCTCATAATGTAAACTTCAAAAATGTTAATTTTAATTTTCTCTTTAAATAACGTCCCTCAACTAAAATGACTAAAAAGAAACATTTCCCCAGCGTTATGAAAGTTCATTTCGGGTAAGAAGGGCCTTAAAATTAAAGTTGAAAAAGTATTAAAAAGCATTAGCTACTTGTGTCGGTTATGCAAGTCAACCATGAGAACATTTAAGAATCGACGGCAACAGCGCCCAAAAATGTTTATGAATGTTTACATAGCTTACAGATAGTAATCTTATTTTAGGAGTGGAAGGATAACAGAGGGCCCACTAGTTAGTATCGTGACTAGCACATTATTTTCTAATGGACACAAAGAATAATTACAATAAATGATAAATGAAAACAAATATCTACAAGAAATAATCAAGGAAGGTTACTGAAATAAATCTCTGTAGACCCACTAAAGCTAAATCAGCATTTCCATTTGTCCAAATCAGGGATAGTTTGAGGAAATAGGATGACAGGTCACCTTCGACAAGAAATTTCGTTTTTCAACTTTGGAAAGGTAGAATGCACCTAACCTCTGATGCACTCTTTCACCATTTGGATGGTAAATTCTGAGTTATCAACCAAAACGAAAGAAAGAAAAAAAAGTGACAAAAACTTTGTATCTTGAGTGGAAGGGCCGATTTCTTGTACATAAACGAATTATTTGAACGAAATCACATAATACCACTACGCGTCCTGTCAATGGATGAGTAAGAATAAAATATAGCTATCAAAATTCTATACGGCAGTATATAACAAATAAAACTGAGAAATATCTGGAGAGCTGTCCTGGGAATCAGGACTGAACCGTAATTAGTGTTCATAGGTAGGTAATAACCTAATACCTGGTCTATGTAACGGACTGGTAAATGTTTATCCATTTGACTTGGCAACGAATTTCATGATCTGTAATTAGCAGATGTATTCCCTAGATGTATGATAAGGCACAAAAATAGCTCGTTACCGCATACATTCAATAAATGTTAAAAAACAGCTGGTAACCCTATATTCATAAATATGTTAAAAAAAAAGCTCGTACCCCATACATTGAAGAAATGTTAAAAACAGCCAGTAACCCATACATTCACGAAATGTTAAAAAACAGCTCGTACCCCGTACATTCAAGAAATGTTAAAAAAACAGCTCGTACCCCATACATTCAAAAAATGTTAAAAAACGGCTAGTAACCCATACATTCAAGAAATGTTAAAAAACCGCTCGTCCCCATATATTCAGGAAATGTTGAAAAAAAAGCTCGAACCTCATACATTCACGAAATGTTAAAAAAACATCTCGTACCCCATACATTGAAGATATCTTAACAAAAGCCAGTACCCCAATACATTCAAGAAATGCTGGAAAAATAGCTCGTACCCCATACATTCAAGAAATGCTGAAAAAATAGCTCGTACCCCATACATTCAAGAAATGCTGAAAAAATAGCTCGTACCCCATACATTGAAGACATGTTAAAAAAAATAGCTCGTACCCCATACATTCAAGAAATGTTAAAAAATAGATCGTACCCCATACATTCAAGAAATGTTGAAAAAATAGCTCGTAACCCATACATTCAAGAAATTTTAAAAAATAGATCGTATCCCATACATTCAAGAAATGTTGAAAAATAGTTCGTACCCCATACATTCAAGAAATGTTAAAAAATAGATCGTACCCCATACATTCAAGAAATGTTGAAACAATAGCTCGTACCCCATACATCGATGGGAAGAAATGTTAAAAAAACAGCTCGTGCCCCATACATTGAAGAAATGTTCTTTTAATCGCCATCTGGTTACTCATGTAGGAAAGCAATGCTAAAAAATATCTAAATCCGATTGGAATTACGTATTAGATTAATCCCTGTACATTATTTCACTGATCTAATTGCGCATTTTAAAGGAGATAAAACGAAATCTATCTGTTCATGTAAATTGAGCAATGACGTCAGGCAAATCATTACAAAAACTGAAAAACAAAATAAGTATTTGTTCTTTCAATATCTAAAGAGAACCAATGACAATAGCAATTAACTCTCAAGATTGCATACTACAAACTTATCTAGTGCCCGAAAGGATTTAAGAGACGGTTGCTCGCTCTTGCAACGAAGTCTGACCACTGCATAATTCTTTGCTACACTTAAAAGCATAAAATGGCGTCTTAAGATTCCTCCTCAATGATGCCATTCCACAGTGAGTGCAATCTTCAGTTATTAACGTTAAATTACGACTGTTGCTGCCTTTCCAAACTATCTATGATGTACTTTGATGAATGGATTACTTGTTATTGGTGAAATTCAAGGGGGCAACTCAACTCTTGTTGTTTATCTTTTTCTTGTTAAATTTATGAAAGGTTTAAAATTTTTCTGTGCTGTAGATGGATGTTATGTGGTATCATTATTCTTTTATACAGGTCAACAGAAGACACATCGAAAAATTAAATTAGTAAAAGTCAGTGGGACACATGGCTACATGACACTTACACGGATAACTTATGTAAAGTGCCCATGCAAGCACTATAGTGTTCTAGACTTTCATAAGACATTATGCTTCAAAAATACATACATTTATTTCATACTCCTGATCTCACAGAGTTAATTATTGTTGTCCTAATTGCGAATGATAAAACCTCTAACATTTAGTTGCAAATATACTATATATAGAGCACCTGGGAGCGTTTATGCAGTATTGCATGTTGAAAACGAAACTTTTTGCAAATTCAAACGTGGTATGATGCTCACTCTTAATCTCATTGTGTTTAGTGATATTCTTTCGTTGACTTATTATGATCTCTCTCTTCATCATCATTCTTGCAATCTTTAGCATCAATTTTATGATATCAATATTAAAAAAAATACTCATAGTAGAAGTCTTATAATGGAGAGACAAACCCACAGTCATGTACATGTACATATATTTCACGATAAACCTGTACAGAAAGCTTTCGGGAAACTGTTCGATTGAAAAGGGGCATCAATTAGTTTCCCGAACGCATTCTGCATAAACATATCTTTATATATATGAACATATAAACATAACAGTTTATTTGCTTCTCCAATATCGCTTCTATATTAATCATTTAGTATCAATAGTCAATGTAAATGAACTGATCATTCCATTCAGGTGCTAGCCAGACCCAACGTTGATTCACTTCGCTGAGCGGAATACCGAAGGTGTAAACAGAGACTATGTCATTGCCACCGGTAGAGACCCTGCTACAGATGCACACAAAAGATGACGCGAAGAAAAGCAACTATTTCCGACCTTCAGCGAGAACTGGAAATGCCTCTGGACCGCCAAGTGTCGCTGAGGTAAACGTGAGAGTCGCTAAGTGCAGGTACTGGGATGTGGGGTAGAGCGGGGAGATCGTGGGGGGGGTGGGGGGTAGATAAGTGTAGCGGAGGCAGGAGAGACCTGTGGGTCATAGGTCACAAATCTTTCAGCATGACCTTGCGTCAACCCTTACATCTCAACGTATTTGATATAGTCACAAGCATGCATAAATAATTGTAGAACCTTCCTCTCTGCGTCTGCGTTGTGCATTTAGTTTATAACATGAAACATCTTTCAAAATATGAGAGAGAGAGAGAGAGAGAGAGAGAGAGAGAGAGAGAGAGAGAGAGAGAGAATTACCAAAGGCATCTTCTGACTCTGCAGAATGCGGTAAACAGCCATCCGCAAAGAGGGTATATTTTAAATCATGAAGAATGGGAATAAGCAGAGAATGCAAAAGTTTGCATTTCAAGGCTGCCAAGAGTTACTTCTTCTGATCTGAAATAAAATACCCTAGCTAACTTGTCACCGGAGATATTCAATCACGCTGAAGGGAAGCACCCTAAATAATGGTGAAAGTTAAGTATATTTTACTTTAACCAGACCACTGAGCTGATTCCCAGCTCTCCTAGGGCTGACCCGAAAGATTAGATATTTTTACGTGGCTAAGAAAACCAACTGGTTACTTAGCAACGGTACCTACAGCTTATTGTGGGATCCGAACCACGTTATATCGAGAAATGAATTTTTAACCAACAGAAATAAATTCCTCTGATTACGCGTTGGCAGAGCGAGGAACGAACTCGGACTACCAAATCGGTAGACGAGCACGTAACCCACTCGTCCAACGAGGAACTAATAACGGTGAAAAAGGCTCTACTAATGGGAAAGAAGAAGAGACCTTTCTACACAGAACTGAAATAACCCAGCAATTACGTAATTTTGGTATCAGAAGTTCGTTATTGACAGATGCAGAAAACAGTTCGAGACTGCGTGCGAACACTAGTGGAGGTAACGTTAGGAACTGACGGAAAACGAAACATAGATGGTTAAATCTTATGCAAAAAATATGTAAAGAGGTAAATTGAAGCAGTCTTATCAAAGGCGTATGTCTTCTAAGCACATATACCCAGCACAAGTACAGCATTATCATGATCTTCCACTTCTCTTTGCATATTTGTGTTGTAAGAACTTAGTGGCATCACCAATTTTCATCACGAAGTTATAAGTGTGTGAAACAGCGTTTGGTATTACTAAAAATATAATCCCTCGGGTTGATAAAAACAAAATCGGCAAAGAGGAGAACGGTTGCATATTTTGGTAAAGCTTTAAAAACTCAAATTTCAAAATGAATAAACATCCAAAATACTGTGCATATCTATGAAACATCATAATAGATTATTACTATATCATGATGCCATCTATCAAAAGAAGGTGAATGGCTGTTTGATGGGGTAGTAATATAATCAAGAAACAACCGAGTGACAATTAATTACTGGAGTACGTGTTTCTATAAGAACAAGGTGTGATCCGAGATCCAGCTTACTCGGGACACATGCAAGATTTTCCCCTCTCGCATAAGTTGTAAACATTATATTCCTAACTTTTAACGTAAATTACAACGTGCTAAATTCTACAGTCAAACGACAGAGCTGCGTCTTCACAACAAAGAAATAAAATAAAGACGCTAAGACGCACACTATGCGGTTCTATAAATAAGAACCCTTATTTTTTTCTTGTCTGTGTAAAAGATTACACATATTTTCTATTGTAAACATTTTATTCCTAACTTTTAACGTAAATTAAAACGTGCTAAATTCTACAATCAAACAGAGCCTGGTTTCACCAACAAAATAAAGACGCTACATTTTATGAGAAATTATTTTTCTGTACTGTTTAACATACACATTATTTATTGTTTACATTTTCATTCTAAAATAAATAAATCATAAATATCACATCCTAAAATTCCTGTATCTTTAACTCGACGTGAAACACTTTTTTCAGAGCTTTTTAGGCTCTACCATAGACCTTTAATTGTTCATTTATAAAAAAATTTGGGCTGCCAAGCCAAGCACGCACACACTTTTTATGTTCACAAACATGAAGCTACAAATGTCGTTTATTATCAAATTCACTCAACCTCGGAATCAATACTGCAAAGGGAATTTATAAGTGATAGGCGATCCGTCGCTGGTCCGCTTATTGGTTACAAATTTCTCTTCGGTGTTTATCCACGGTTGAGTGGATCTCATATTAAACGACATTTGTAGCCTTATGCCTGTGAATGTCTGCATGGATATATACTATATATATATATATATATATATATATATATATATATATATATATATATATATGTATATATTAATATATATAGATATATATAATATAAGAATTAAATATATAACCATATATATATATACATATAAGTATGGAGACAGGAGCAATTACTCAGGGATAGACATATTGGAGTAGGGAGACGCGTTCTGTCTTTCATCCATTTATTAGCGCCGACGTTTCGTATCAGCTTGATACATTTTCAGCCTGGAAAATGTATCAACCTGATACGAAACGTCTACGCTAATAAATGGATGAAAGACAGAACGCGCCTCCCTACTCCATGTATATACATACACACACACACATATATACTAATAAATAATTAATATATAATAATATATATATATATATATATATATATATATATATAGTATATATATATATATAAAGACATTATTTGGGGCTGTAAATATAAAAAAGTAAAACGTATATACGCGACACAAACACAACCTAAGTCTGAAAACGGTAAATGACATTTATTTATCTAACATGATGTACTTTAAATAACGAAATATGAGTAGCATTCGCTGATCTCTCTCTCTCTCTCTCTCTCTCTCTCTCTCTCTCTCTCTCTCTCTCTCTCTCGCTGTTACGATGCTTAATCATCCTTAACATAAAAATATTTGTACACAGCCACTTCAGAAACAGAAATGCTAATGTTTCTTTTTTTTATGTAAATAATTATGAACAGAATAAACGTTAGCATGGCGAAGGAATGATTGATTGATTTATAGATTTAGGCATAATGCCAAGCATTGGGGCAACTAAGGCCATTCAGCGCTGAATCGGAAATTGAGAGTAAAATGTTTGAAAGGTGTAAAAGGAGGAAAACCTCAAAGCAGTTGCACTATGAAACAATTGTTAGGAGAGGGTAGAAAGTAAGATGGAAGAAAGAGAATATGAACGTAGTTTCAGTAAAAAGAATGAAAGTAATTGCAGCTAGGGGCCGAAGGGACTCTGCAAAGAACCTTAAGTAATTCCTACCCCCATGGCTAAGGAGTAAATTATAGTTTACTTATACAAAAGCATAAGAGTGATGTGAATTTAATGTCTCTCAAACATACGAAATTATGATAAAAGAATTTATTCAGCTTATTCTCCTTCCAATCACCTTCATGTTGAATAATTTATAAAATATACAAAACAAAACGTAAATATCTGAAACTATAGCGACGAAATACTTGACTGAAAAGTTGCGCGAACGAAAGAGGGAAAAATCGTGTTTTATAAAAGCGAAAAAACAAACAAACGCAGCAATTAAAAATACTCGAAAGAAAACACCGATCAAACATCGAAAACATCAATCATAAATCTGCTACAAAACGCCGATAAAACTCGCAAACACGAAGACTTACAGAACTTAAAATGACTAGTTTTGCAAATGACGCTTCCCCACGAAGTGCGAAACACGGCAAAATTCGGGAGAGGGAGAATGAGTGTGATTCATAAAACTCCCAAAACGCAAATGAAATCAATTTCTAGCACGAACAGGCGTTTAGGGGAGAATTAGTAAAGAGTCGATCGTCGAAAATAATGGTCAGAAGTGAATCGACGTTGCGATGTAAACAACGTAAATACAGAATCGATTATTATTCTTCCTTTTTTATTTGTTTTTTGTTTCTCTTTCTTTCTTTCGGCATTTTTATAATCCCCAACCTCCTCTTAAAACAAGTAATGTACATGAAGATCCTAAATGCTCGCGCACGATGGAATGTCTGGCAATTATCTGGCATTCGAATATTTTCTCTGTAGTGCCCAAGGGAAGAGTTTCTGTTGCTAAGTTTATGGAAAAAATTACCTAATAACATCAATATAGTATGATGTATAGTATGTATATATAGATATTTATATATATATATATATATATATATATATATATATATATATATATATATACATATACTATATACACACACATATATATATATATAATTATATATATATATATTATATATATATATATACATTATATTATCATATATATATATATATATATATGTGTGCATACATAAATAAATACATACATATATATATGCATTAAGCTACAAATGTCCTTTAATATCCAATTCGCTCTATTATCCTCATTATTTTATTAGATGAAACCTATTTGCATGGAACAACCACGCACCAAAAGGGCCATTGACTTGAAATTCAAGCTTCCAATAAATGTTGGTTTCAACCCCCCACCGCGGACCCCACACTGCAGCAGTAACTGATCATAATACAGCTAGTGATTTTACATCGGCCTTGGGGGGACGCGAACCCACGATCATCTGAATGGCATGCCACGACGCTTACCACTATACCAACCAAAATGACAGTAAGAATACCAAAATATGATTTTATAATCATTATATGGACAGTATACAATTTTTCCAGATTTATGGAATGGAAATATTTAATATATACAACAAATTTGCCACCATTTTGAAAAAGTGTCAGCCATCTTGGAAACAGGGATTTAGTAAGGTGGTCGGAGGTTGATTTTGATTTATGGGGATAATAAGAGTCCTCATAGCAATCTGGAAACACTTGTCCGCTGGTAAAGTGGGTAGTGTCGTGGTATACCACTCAGATGTCGCGGGTTCGTGCCACCCCTAG
>NC_061101.1:54606649-54641649 GCF_015104395.2 Macrobrachium nipponense | reverse complement strand
ATTTACAAGAAAAGGTCACAAATGACTTGACTACCAACCATTACCGAGGGTAATGGTTTTATAAATTTAACTGCACAATACTGGGAACTAACTTTATAGGGTTACAAGAGGAATTTGTTGAAAAAAACCTTTTTTATAATCTAGTTTTGTTCTCCATCTTTCGAATGATATGCATGAAAGTTGACATACAAATAAGTCAAAATGCGTGGGGGTACATATACAGACACGTAGTATTTATGAATAGTCCCTATATATAAAACATTACTTTACAATGCCTTCTAGCGTTTCTTAATAAAAGAACATTCCCATGAAAAAGAAAGGCATATCGATTCCCAGGGAAGTTCAACTCAAATGCTTATGCTTCTCAAACTAACGGTAAAGGATACGGAGGAGCAAAATGCAACAACAATAGGAAAATAGATATATGATAAAAAATTTGGCAAGTAAATATTTTTGCTGGGTTCATTACAATGAAAAACAATTTTTGAAAGGTTGATATGCCGATGCATAACCACTGGTAAAGAAGGATTACCGCGTAAATCTTCATAAATTCGACGACTGGATTCAGGATGAGGTTTGTTGTCTCCTTAAAATCATTGATTGTACGTGAATGTGAAAATCACCAACGCAGTTTAACCTAATAATCGTTTCTGGGTAAAATTTACCTTAGCCGACTAAATTTTACTTGAATCCAGGACCTACTCATTGATGTAGAAACTGTCCGGATCAACAGTTGTTTTACGTCATCACTAAACTAAAAATCAACCAAGTGTCTTCATCCCTTCGTATATATTTGGTATAACTGAAAGTGTCAAGTGTATCATACAAAAATGACACATCCAACTATATGGAAGAATCTCCCTTTGCGAGAATATAACTTAGTGTCTTGAGCGGATGTAATTCAAACGCAGATAAATGCACTTGCACGTATGAATTTAACAAAAACATATAAATGCATAGATAAAGAAAGACATATATAAACATAAATGCAACAAAACATTACATACTGTACATGCCGAGATATAATATATAGCTAGCCGCCAGTATGAATTGCTGACCGCAAACAAAAACGCCTAAATAATAATATGAAACAAGACTACCGTATCAATCACAGCCAACTTTAATGTTATCAATAAGCTTGGAGTAACTTGCCTTTTGCCATAAGTAAAACTCTGGTTCTGATATACGACTGCTTCAGAGACCAGTCACAGATACAGACCTGCAAATGAAAGAGAGAGTTGTTAGATAGCCAAACAGAGAAAAGCAATGCGTGGGTGAAAGATTTGATAATGCATGAGTCGCTGTAATTCATTATGAAACCATGTTTTGTAATGGGACCCAATAAGCCTGGGAAATTATTCTTACATTTTCCCAAAAATGGAAACTTCGACTTCGACTAACTATCATTCTTAGGAGTAAGCAAATAGATTTACCTTTTGGTGGTCTCGGTATGATGATCTACGAGTCGTGGCCCGGTGGTGGCCCGTTCTATAGCATTGTCAGAAGCACGACTATAGTTAACATTAGCCTAAAATACAAAACAAATACTACTGAGGATAGAGGGCTGCAATCTGGTATGTTTGATGAATGGAGGGTGGTTGATCCATATACCAATTTGCAGCCCTCTAGCTTCAGTAGTTTTTAAGTGAGAGTGGACAGACAAACAAATAGACATCTCAATGGCTTTATTTTACAGATAACTAGAATCAGGTTCAAATGAGCCTGCCCTTTTAATGACTTTCAAAACTAAACATTAATGTCTTTTCTCTCTAGTTCAGGTCTGGAATAAGTCGTGATCCGTCCTCCAGCTTACTCAGGGAGCGTGCTAAAATCTACGGTCAAGTTGAGCGTCGTTTCACCAAACGAAAATTAAAATAAATACGCTGTATTTTATTAGAAATTATTTTTTGGTAATGTTTAACTTGCACATTATTTATTTTTTACATTTGCATTCTAATATATAAATCATACATATCCTATCTTAAAATTCCTGTATCTTTAACTCAACGCGAAATACCTTTTTCAGACCTTTTTCAGGCTCTTCCATAGAGCTTTCCTACCCCCCACTAAGAAGAGGAAAAGAAAAAGAACAACAGCAACATAGTATGTAAGGTTTGGACTGACTCCCCGAGTAAGCGAAATCGAATTCTGGGAAAAGGTAGGGAATTTCGAAAGTTTTCAAGGTGGGGACACGGAGTGTTCCCAGGGGACAGAAGAGCATCAGCACATCTTGAATCCAAGGTTAATCGTAACGACAGGAACCTAGCAATAATAACGAGGCAATTAAGCTTTGGAAATTATTTCTTGTTCTCTAGCATTACCTAAAGTATCACTTAGTGAGAGAGAGAGAGAGAGAGAGAGAGAGAGAGAGAGAGAGTTACAAGGATTTGGATGTCTCAAAGACTTGTTAGTCCATCCGAGGAGACAGTCCTCATGATTTTGTTTAGCTTTCTTTTAAACTTTTCCACACTGATGCTGTTTACAACTTCTGGTGGCAGTTTATTCCATGTGTCACATATCTTGTATGTGAAGAAGTTCCTACAGTGTGATGTGTTGTATCTCTTCAGTTCTAGTTTCCATCCATTATTTCTTGTATGGTTTTCGTTTAACGCAAATAGGTTACTGTCTACTTTGTTATTGCCTTTCAGTATTTTAAATGTTTCTATTAGTTGTCCTGGTAATCGTCGTGTTTCTAAGCCATACATGTTCAGGCTCTCTAGTCGTCTTCGGTAACCTATTTGCCTGATGGATGGAATTAATTTTGTGCCTCTTGCTTGTGCCCCTTCTAATCCATTTATGTCTTTTCTTAGTGTTGGTGACCAAAACTGTACTGCATATTCAAGATGAGGTTTAACTATTGATGTGTAGAGATGCAGCAACGTTTCATTGTTTCTGTATTTGAACTGCCTCTTTATGTATCTCACTAGTTTATGTGCCTTCTTTTCAGCTTTATAAACTGTTTAGTGGATTGTAAATCCTTGGTAATAATGACTCCAAGGTCTTACTCGTGTTCTGCACTATTTATGTTATTCCCAAGCAGCATGTAGCTGGTATGAGGATTGTTTGTTCCTATTTGTAACACTTTACTCTTATCTATGTTAAAAGGTATTTACCATTTTTTTGTTACCACTCTCCTATTTTCATGAAATCGTTTCTTAAACTTTCCACTGCATCTGGGTCTGCTGCATTTACACCTAGTTTGGTGTCATCTGCAAATTTGGCTATCCAGCTAGTTAAGCCTACATCAATGTCATTAATGTAAATCAAAAACAAGAGAGGACCAAGGACAGAACCCTGAGGAACTACCCTTGTTACATCTGCCCATTCTGATTCTCATTTACTAGAGACTCTCTGTTTTCTATGTTAGCCAGTCTTCGATCCAGTCTGCTATTTCTTCTACAATTCCTAAATCTATGACTTTGGTCATCAGTTTCTTGTGTGGAACTTTGTCAAAGGCCTTTTGGAAATCTAAGTAGAGTAAATACCAAGCATGTTATGAAAAAACTCCAATACGTTTGATAAGCAGGATCTTCTCTTGGACCTTTTTTGTAAACTAGGGGCACATTACCTAGTGTCCATCCTTTTGGTGCCTTTCTTTGTTCAGGACTTTTTCTGTAAAGTTTATATAAGTGAGGAACTATCTCCTCTTTTAGCTCTTTAATTTCTCTTGATGAATCCCATCCGGGCCAGGAGATTTGAACTTGTCTATTTTGTTTTTAATGACCTCTTCTGTAAATATTATTTCGTCCAACGGTTCTGCCCCTTCATATTTAATAGCAGGTTCCGGTATTGAGGTAGTGTGAATGCACTAGTGAAAAACTTATTCAATAACTCTGCTTTTCCAAGTCTGAGTTCACCAGGTTACCTCTATTGTCCCTTAGGGGACCTCTGCTACTTTTTATTGGTTTCCTACTATTAACATGCGCAAAGAATTCTTTTGGGTTTTCTTTACAAACTGATGCAACTCTCTTCTTTTTATTTATCTTTGCATTTCTTACTAATTTGTCCACCAATCTACAGAGTTCTTTATGAGAGAGAGAGAGAGAGAGAGAGAGAGAGAGAGAGAGAGAGAGAGAGAGAGAGAGAGAGAGAGAGAGGAGTATATAATATATATGATAAATGCTTTTACACCATTGAGGAAACATGAAATTGTCGTGGTCCTAAGGATTCTAAATCATAATTGCGACTTACAACAGTAGATATATAATTCACAGCTCAGGGTTACAGAGGCGTAGAGGATTTTGAGAGAGAGAGAGGAGAGAGAAGAGAGAGAGAGAGAGAGAGAGAGAGAGAGAGAGAGAGAGAGAGTTTTGTATATTCAAAATAAGTATTGATTGCGCAATTACCTCAAAATATTTTAAAACTAACATTAAAATAAAGTTAATGTCAATAGTAATACAGGAATCGGCTTAAATCTTCGATCAAAAAAGTTGAAAATATGCAAAGGTTGGACTCATGACTTGAGCAAAGCATTTTACCATTATTTACGATCAGCGCACTTTCGGGAATTTAATCTTTAATCTTTGAAGTCAAAGATTTCCTACCAACAATAACCAATCTATTAACCAACATAATTTAAAATAATCAAATGAAATATTAACATTCAACATAATGAAGATACTGATACCAGCATTCCCTCCCATGTACAGATAAAAAATGCATTTTTAAATACCAATCAAAATATATTTTAGATGCTGAAGCGGAAAAAAAAATCAACTCATTAAACGATGAAATATGAATATATTTACGCTAACATATAAAACCGCCTGAATACCGACGTGTATAAAAGGTCGATAAATAGAGATATAAAACGCGGGGTTATAATGATACTGACAAATGCACACACAATATTTAAAAAAAAAATCTAGTATCAATGAATCACTCAAATGCTACACGCTATCATATCTAATCAACGCACAATTCCTTTGCATTCAGTTAAAAGTGATCATCAACCTTTTCATAAGTATCTCCGAGACAAAGCGAATTCTCCGAGTCTCGAAAATGGGAAGACGAGAAAGAAGAGAAGACGGAGAAAAGCTTTGATGCTAAAATATTAAAGGAACGTTGCTGGGATGGAGTGAATATTAATGAAGGGAGTTAATGAGGCAAACATTTCTACTTGTCCGGTTTGTCAAATCTATTGACTCTTGCGTAAGGTGAGAAGGACTACCACCACCAGGCAGTTCAACTGTTCTCTCTCTCTCTCTCTCTCTCTCTCTCTCTCTCTCTCTCTCTCTCTGTGGGGTCACGTAAGAATCCAATATTTTCATATCCACGTTTATATATATATAAATTTGTCACATATACCGTGAAACTCTTTTATTCACAAATATTGTGTTACAAATGTCGTTTCATATTCAATCCACCCTACACACACACACACACACACACACACACACACACACACACACACATATATATATATATATATATATATATATATATATATATATATATATATATATATATATATATATGAGATAGATAGATAGATAGATAGATAGGTAGATAAATAGATAGATAGGTAGATAGATATAATTGTTTAAAATAGTAACAATTTTATGGTTATATTAAAGTACAAACCAAGGTATATAGAATAAGGGATATACCTTGGTACAAACTTAGTGCATTAGCATAAGCAAAATTATGACAAAACTTCCAGCATAAGCAAAAACATGATAAAAGCCACCCTACGGAAAAACCCGTAGAAAACAACGGAATAAAAAGAATTCTGGTGCCAAATGGTCAAAAAGCCTCCTTCCCACAAAAATACTACAACTTTACTCTTCTGTTTACTCTTCAAATGCAGAAATACCGCCCCCCCCCCCCCACACGCCCCACACCCCAACCTCGTCGAATCCGCCACCTCCTCTAAACAACCGCTCCTCCCCCTACTCATCTACCTTCCAGGAATATCTTGCCCCTCCTGACCTCCTGACCGTGACCCCTGACCTTCGTCAAACTACGCTCTCTCTCTCTCTCTCTCTCTCTCTCTCTCGTCTCTCTCTCTCTCCCTCGTTGCTCTTGGCTTGCCCTTAGGGATTATTCCTCTCAAGGGATGAGGGAGTCAACGGTTAAGAACAAACGCAGGCAGGGCCAAAGGGGCGTTTAATTCCTTCGCTCAGGAAATGACGTCATTATGAAACGTGTAGAGTAAACATTTGCTTCCTGTGAGTTCCCAAAATTCTTCATACTGCAGCTTTTCTTGCAGGAATTACCAAAAGTTCATAAAATATAAATGACATAATGATGCATTCTGTCTTTTTGAAAAGCTGCGTGAGTCATGGCAAAACGTGGCTTTCCCTGATTACAGTCCGCCTCACCATGACGTGCGCGTGGGTATTTTAGAGAGAGAGAGAGAGAGAGAGAGAGAGAGAGAGAGAGAGAGAGGGAGAGAGAGTGAGAAGAGAGGGCGGAGGAGAGGAGGAGAGAGAAGAGAGAGAGAGGTGGGGGGGGCAACGAATCTACACCTATCATTCGTTAGGGACCCGTTACCTCACACCCCGCAGGCTATAAACGAGAATTTCCCTTGTCTTATGCATACGAGTTCCAGCGCTATTCGTCTACGTTACTGAAATGGTAATTGGCCCGTGGAAGAATGTGTCCCAGGGGGATTTGAAACCCCAGTACTCAAAGGACGGTGACGTAGGGAAAATAGTGAGAAAACACCAAGGTGACACTTGCTAGACAGGCCTTTTACTCTTGGTGCACGTATACGCAGAAGCATAGACATATGAATGCATAAATATGCATACATAAACACATGCAATAGAAACCATATTCAAAGGAGGGGTCAGGTATTATCAGCTATTTTCTGTTCAAACTCCTTGGTTCATAAATTGAGGGCCGTAAAAGTATTCATAACGGGCAATTATGTGCAATTACACTATTACAACGGCCAAAGAGAAATAGCGAAATTAATCGCGTTCGTAACAGAATCAGCTGACAGATGTCACGGACATGGAGGTATGAAACAGCAAGAATTTCGATTTCCATCGCAATAATAATGAAAAAATGAGAGCATATATACATACACACACATATAATATATATATATATATATATATATACATATATATATATATTATATATATATATATATATATATATATTATATGAACTCTGATCTTTATTATCTACCGGGATGGGATTTTTAACGATGCTTGGCATTTCTTAAGTTCTTTTCACATGCTCTGGGTGGCAAATTCCCGAGATGTATACTAGTACTACACCAGCCCGAGGTTTTTTGCCACGCCCCTAGGTTTGGTTAGATTAGGTTAGGTAAAAAATTATATTCAGCTGTAATTTGGGTGTGGGATACACTGTGAGATTATTTTCAGGGCGACTCTATGGCTAGTTTTTAAGATATGACGTCCCTCTTTTTCAGGGAATGTGTCCCCGGATGCTTTGCTTTACTATTACTCTCTTGCCTGGATGCAAGCAACCTCTCCGAATCTCCATCTTACAGACAAAATTCTTCAAATTGTTCATTTCCTTTTTCATAATAACGATGATTGTGATTTACGTCAACACTAAACGATATCCTGTTTTGGCCATATCCCATGAATGGTTTTATGGCTGAATCCCAAAGTCTACTGATTACTCGTCTCGTAGCAAAAATATCAGCATCTGTGGAAGCGTCACGTTGTCACAGCACCTAATACCAGATTTCTATCATTTCTTTTTTGTGTGGAATTGCTTATGCTATTGGCAACGGTGCTCATAAACTAACAGACGCAGTTTCAAAGACGACTCTCTTCATGTATCTCCTGATGGTAAGTTACGTTTTCAGATAGTAAACTCAACCGAATAGTTGAGGAAAGCAAGATGTTAACAATGTCAAGATATATACATACGTATATATATATATATATATATATATATATTATATAGATATATATTATATATATATATATATATATAGATATATATATATATATATATATATATATATATATATATATATATATATATATATATCATACTATATACCATATATATATATATATATATATATATATATATATATATATATATATATATATATATATATATACACATGTAAATAAATTCTTCTGTTAAAATAGGATGCGTCTCTAGTATAAAAGCCAAGGACTATATTTCGGTGGTCTGAATGACATTAGAAGTTACACTGACGAAATATAAAGTGGGCGAAATACCCTTAGGTCTTAAGGGATGCCTGGAACCGTCACTGAGCCGCCATAGGTTCTGTTAATTGTCTTAATCCTCTTCATCGTTGCCTGAAGGAAGACCTTGTCTACATGGTCAGAATCCCAGCCTCTATTGGAAAGGTTGATCCTATTATGTTCACTTATACATGTGCTCCATCGGTAACTAATGAATACCAGATAACAACTATGTAGTTACTCAAAGAGACAATTTCTTCCAGCAAATTTGAACTGCATCTCCCAAATAGCTTCATGTTAAGAATAAGCAAAGTCCAGTCCTGTGAGCTTCATTAATTGCACGTTCTATTTATATCTTATTCAAATAACGAGCATGGGACGAATGCCTTCAACCAACAAACTTCTCAAGGAGCAAGTTGCAAGCGTCCACCCCGATCGCGTTCGACCCTTCGTTAAAGTCAGTCCAAACCTCGAGACGAATCCTTCAACCCCAAAGACGTTCTGGAGCATGAGGGCGCATGCGCCATAAACAAGGCGGACGAAAGCCCTCCTTCCAGACAGACAGATTTCTCAACTCGCACTCTGTTGTTGCTTCGTTCAAGTCGGAGGAATCAGGTTGCAAAAAAGTTGCGACGATAAAAGGGAAAGACACCTTTAAAAAGATGCCTATCTCGAGAGTCTGTGACCGGTGGTTGCAATAAAAGTGAGGGACGCTGTAATCCAACACCTTCCATAAACGTTCTGTAAACAAGAGCTGGGCGAATCCGTCCTTGTATCACGTATCCCGAATGGATTCGTTTTTCCCTAAAAATGGAGTATAATTAATGTATGACTCATAAATGATCGCAAGAAAAGATGTTCCAGTACTTCTGTTTGAAAATTTCTAAAAATAAAAATGACCGTGGATTCGTGATATATAATATTTTGGCTTGCTATTACGCCATGCAACGGTGAATGAAGAAAATTAGTTATTTTAAAACTGTACCAACATAACGTCACCAGTTTCTTAGTGGATCCCGAAAGTGCAAAATACTACCTTTTACATTTTCCCTTAAAGTGCCTTTACATTTATATTGTTAACTTCACTGTGCAACTAATTTAGTTATTAGTTATGTAGTGCTACATACATACATACAAACATACATACACACACACACACATATATAAATATATATATATAAATATATAGATATATATATATATATATATTATATATATATATATAGATTTATGTATATATAGGGATATTATATATATATATATATAGATAGTATATATATATATATAATATATATATATATATATATATATATATATATATATATGCGTGTGTGTGCATTAAGCTACAAATGTCCTTTAATATCCAATCTCTCTACCTCGGAATTGATATATTTTCATAGATGTTGGCCGAGTCGATAACTCACTGAAATCCTGAGTTCAGCTCTGTCCGCTGGGCACTGGCTCGAACCCACGAGAGGACGAAATTATCAACTAAAAAATTCCCCTTCTGTTAACATGTATGAAAATATATTAATTCCGAGGTAGAGCGAATTGGATATTAAAGGACATTTGTGGCTTAATGCATGTATATGAATCACGGCGATGTGATAAAAATTCATATACACAGTCCACGGGTTACAACGGGGGTTCCGTTCTTGAGACGCGTTGTAACCCGAAAATCGTCAGCAATAAAACCTTCAAATATTGATTATTTTGCATTTTTGGTGTTATATTTGTTCTGCCAGATGAGCGTCGTAACCCTGGAAATAATTTCTGATGAATATAATTGAAAAGCACCTTAACCTCGGAAACGTCATAAGCCGAACCCATCGTAAACCCGGGGACTGCCTATATATATATATATATATATATATATAATATATATATATATATATATATATATATATATATATATATATATATATATATATCTGTATGTATATATATATACAACAATACATAACATACAAAGAAATAAAGCTGAACATTTTTAGCACGGACGAACTAAATGCAAGACACCGAATCTACTCTTAATCACTACTCAATATTTAGCCTTTTTGTATCAAGTGTTGAGCTCCAGGTAGTATACTCATTGGCTGTCAATTCCGTTCTATGGCCTTGGCTTACTCAAGGCAATTCACCATGCACACAATGAACCCCGAGAAACGAATATAAATAGGAATGGTAGTAACTGTACTAACAAAAATGGCTTTTGTATCTGCATAATACTCATTACCTAAACTGTTCCGAATTATAAACGGACGTGTCATGATAAATATATTAGATAAACAAGGCGTGATCCGACCTCCAGCTTACTCGGTACACTTGCTAAAATCTACGGTCAAATAGCCCGTTGTTTCACAAACGAAAATTAAAATAAATACGCTAAATTTTATTTGAAATAATTGTTCTGTAATGTTTAACTTGCACATTACTTATTTTTTTTTCTTTCATTCTAATAAATATATCATAAATATCCTATCCTAAAATTCCCGTATCTTTAACTCAAAACGAAACACCTATTTCAGACCTTCTTAGGCTTTCCCATAGGGCTCCCCCCCCCCCCCCCCCCCCCCCCCCATTAGAACAAGAACAAAGTAGTTTGTAGGCTTACTCCCCGAGTGAGCGAAAATTTGTTTCAGTTACCACTAACAACACAAGTATTGGATTTCCTTGATATTTAACCTTTCAGAATCTGCCGTCAACCTTTTTGAACTACACTGCAGACAATACGGAAACGACAAACTATACATTAAAAGAAAAAAAAGTTCTCTATTCTTAAACCAGATAAATCTAATGACGCGACGGTTGCGTTACCCAAGAACAGTTATTACGAAGCGGTTAGCTCAGAATGGAGCTAATAAGAACGACCCGTCGGAACCTTATAACACGAAAATGATCTCTATTTTCCTAAAGGGGTCATGCCACGCCGTCTCCAACGTTCACAAATTACGCTTGAATTCTCAACTGGGTTTTGAATTCACAAATGAATTACTGCAACCTTGACCTTCTTCGTCCGCTCTCTTGACCCGAGAGAGGTTGTTCCTGCTGGCTGGCAGTTTCCAACGAACACGAAAGGTGCGGTCACGAGACTTTTCATTCAATTTCATAGTGTCTCTCTTTAATGCTTAAATCACAGGTGTGACTTGAGTGAAAAAAGGTCCCTTCTTGAAGACGTTAATTACATATTTTATCATTTTGAATATTGTAGTTTTTATTGTTATTACTGCCTTTTTTGTATCAAGTTATTGTCTATCTATCTATCTATCTATCTATCTACCTATATATATATATATATATATATATATATATATATATATATATATATATTATATAAACACTTAACATATAATCCATTATATATAATATATATATATATATATCTATATATATATATACGTATATATGATATATATTACGTATATATGTATATATAATGCTAATTATAAGACAATGAAAGAAATCAAATGAACAAAATTCACTAAAATGTGATCTACTAAATTCGCGTCGAGCGAAAGATCCTTGTCATTATAATAATAATAATAATAATAATAATAATAATAATAATAATAATAATAATAAAAGCAATGGGAACAACAATGGCGTCCATAGCTGCTGTTTTTAATATCAAGGTCATGGTCAAGGTCGCAAACCTTGGGTTTTCCTCTGACCATGTGTGTCGCGAGGAGAAGCTTCATTATTGTAACTGAAGTATACTTGCCAAATATTGAGCCATTCTCTCTTACAGCTGAAAAGATACGGCCATGATGGTAATAGTGTACAGTATGCACAATACTGTCACCTAGAATTTAACAATAATAATGAAAAGATAAAAAGTTAAGCGCACACTAATGGAAAGAGATGGAACATTTGGACGATCTCCCTTCACTGATACCTTAGCATCTTGAGCAGTTGAAATACTCAGGGCCGTGTTAGAGCAGTTGCAATGGCAAGCTGATTGTGACAGACATACTGGCGGACGAACGGAAGGAAACAGTTAGCCCAGTCGACAAAATCAGTAAAAGAAAAAACATAAATGCACCTGACATCTGGAGATCCTCCCGTTTCATGGCCGTCTATTCATGATGATCTTTCCCTATACCAAGTTTGATTGAAATCGCTTCCTCAGTGTAGGACGAGTTGCATTGACAAGAGTTACAGACACATATCCGGCCAGACAGACGTGTGATCTCCCTAAATGCATACCTATATTTCGTATAGTAACTGCAGTGACGAGTGCGTCATACATTTTGACGGACGGAGAGAGACAGGCAAAATGAGTGACGAACTACAGGCCGCCGACACTGTTGGTAGATGACTGATAATACAGTAGTGAAATGAAATGGTATAGTATTGAAAAGGTGGCCCGGTAAACCACCACTCCATCGAGGAGTACAGAGGGTGAAAAAAGGGCCATAACATAACATGCGATGGAGATAAATTGCAGTATTTTTGTAACATGAAACATCGCTGAATTAAAAATAAATGAATACAGTCATTTTTAGCAATCGCAGTAAAACTCCATAAAAGAGAGAGAAGAAAAAAATGGAGACACTTTTTATTTTCCCCTATAGGGTTATTCACGTGTACGTTAATTTCACCGTTAAAAACTTAGCTGTTCTGTGTCTCTCATTAACATATGAAAAGGTGCTCGTATCGCATCGTTGACGACTCTGAAGGCTTTTACCGAGGCGCTAACTGACGTGCGACCCGTCGTCTGCATTTAATGAGGCGTCTCCTGGAAGGAGGAGTCTCCTGGAAGGAAGAGTCTCCTGGAAGGAAGAGTCGTTGGTATTGCTTGGGTCGGGTCACATTCGAAGCTCTTGGAGCGAAAAAAAAAAAAAAAAAAAAATTGGGTTAGAGAAATCATTAGCCTTTCTCTGCTTCTTTTTGTGCAGGAGAGGTGAAATAATCTCCGGCATAAAAAGCAGGCAGCAGAGAAAGGCTTTGAATTTAAAACGATTCGGAGTCAAGTCATTATACTGTCATTATAAAAAGGTTGTGAGTCAAATCATTAAACCATCATTTAAAAGAGATCGTGAGTCAGTTCATTATGTCGACATTTAAAAAAAAATTTATGCGTTTTTCAATTGAGGCAAATCGACGGTTTATGACTTATTATAACATTATTCTGTCAGTCGTAATGACTCACTATCTTTACGATTGACAGAATAATGTTATAAGAAGTCATAAACCGTCGATTTACCTCAACTGAAAAACGCCTAATTCAAAAGGATATAATTAAGAACAATTTATTTATTTATTTATTTATTTATTTTCTACATTTTAACCAAGTATATGAAGATATGTTGTTATAAGAAGTTATATACCGTCCACTTACCTCAGTTGAAAAAACGCCTAATACAAAATAGAATTTTTTTGTTTTACCAAGTATATTAAGATAGATTTTGCCGATAAAAATCATACCCATGAGGACGTGCAGCTGCAGCGTGGCGACTTACCCCAATTGAAAAAACGTCTAATTCAAAATGTCTTTTTTTTCCACATATTTTATCCAAGTATATGAAGATATATTCAATACCTTTGAGACGTACAACATTAAATCAATATCTGATTTCCCACCTGACGGAAATTGCCATAAAATAATGTAAATGGATGTGGGAAGGTCAAGGCGATACCAGATGTACAATCCAGGCATAAAAAGAATAATGATTTTTCTCTTTTTCCTTTTATAAAACTGTCTTCTTGGCTGAGTTACGGAACAATTAACTTCACAAAATTTACTTACTCGAAAATAGAGCAGTCTACAGTAACCTTTTCGCCGTTACAGCTCAATCTCACGATATAAAAAAATTAAAGAATTAAAATTCAATAATAACGATAAAGTTTCTCGTATCTTTCAGTAAGTAGTTCTGATTCAGTGACTCTGCGGTATATTCATCAGACAATTACCACTTCTTCAGAGTTGGTAAAACCCTCCGCCTATTGTCATTAATTCTGTCATCAAAATGCAAAGACTGGATGATACCAGGCAATTGTAAGAAGAAGATATATATATATATATATATATATATATATATATATATATATATATATATATATATATATATATATTATATATACATATATATATATAATTATATATATACATATATATATATATATATATATATATATATATATATATATATATATATATATATATATATGAATCTAAGTTAGCTATAATGGATAAAGGCATGCAACAAATATATGTTATACCCCAAAATATCTACCACATCGAATATGAAAAGTCAAAACGCTACGCGCTCATGAATATCTAGATTATCATCAGAAATCGATTACCATCTCCGGCGGGCATGCCCAAATATGCCCACGGACACTTGCATCTCGCACAATGTATCCTATTTTATCTATGCGCAATCAGTTCTCTTGACCTCCCCTTCGTAGAACATCGACTTGGTTAAATAGGTTAAAGTGCAGATTCGCCTCTTTTTATATCCGGATTTCCTGCAAGAGAGAACACTGAATTATTTCCCTTTTAAAATGTCGGTATAATGACTTGACTCACGATCATTTTTAAATGAAGGTACTATGATTTGCCTCATTTCTTTTAAATGTCGGCATAATGAACTGACTCGCGATCTTTTTTAAATGATGGTTTAATGATTTGACTCACAACCTTTTTATAAGGACAGTGCAATGATTTGACTCCGAATCGTTTTATAATGACAGTATAATGATCTGACTCACAATCGATTTATAATGACAGTATAATGACTTGACTCACAGTCTTTTTTAATATGATAGTATGACTTGCCTCGCAGTCATTTTAATATGATGGTATGATGACTTGGCTCCAATTTTTATTTCAAATGACGGTATAATGATTTGACTCACAATCCTTAAAATGATGGTATTATGAAGCGACTCATTGCCTTTTAAAATGCCAGTAAAATCACTAGACTCAAATCTAAAGAGAAGCATTTTTATAATCATTATGACATTTCAGTAGGTTGTTAAACTTGAACATTTCTATGAGTATCAATTCACACCTGGACACGAAAGTGTTCTTTTATCCAACACTCAAATTCGATCCTTTTCTTCACGACTTTCGATCTAAAATCATTTATTGCCTTCTTTTGGGATGAGTGAGCTCAGTCGTCACCTTCAGAAATTCGATCGATTTAATAAATAAAACTTGTGTTTTTTTTTTTCGTTTTTTATCTTTTTTTTATTTATTTTTTTTTTTTTTTGCTCTTTCCGTAGAAGGGTGTGCATAGCCTGATTTGCAATGAAAGTTTACAATGGATATACTTATTGCTCTTAACATATTTCCTTCCTTTTTCCACTATACGCTACAACTGGACCCATTTAAACTTAAAAGAAATAAAATCTTACAATCTCCTACAAGGAAGAAGAATTCCCTTGCTTAAATATCTAAAATCCTTTTCTGGAACAGCAACGAAAAGCTCCCTCTTCCAGGATTCCAACCAACGCACATAAACGCTGACTTTCTGACCCGAAATCTCAGTCCTGGATAATGGATGATGGTACGGACATAGGACAGTGCGTGCTCTATTTTACTGCATTGTCCTTGGGGGATGGCCACATCTTACCCAAACGGAGGACGGGCACGCTTTCAAAGTCAGACACATACATACATAGCAGGACCCGAACCACGCATGCGCTCAGCTGGGCAAACACAAAGACATCTGCAAAAACGTTTGGAGAAACCCGCATTTACACGAACGCATACTACACACCCATACAAAAGGCGCGCATACAATGTTCGTCCTACCAACGTGTCATTTAACGATAAGAAAAAACTTTATAAGGTACCATAACAAGTCCTTTTTCGTGCCAAAGAAAAGAAGAGGAAGAAGAAGAAGTGAAAAAGACTTCGAAAGTTGTGTGTGAGAGAAGAGAGAGAGAAGAAGCGAAAAAGACTTCGAACAGGTTGTGTGTGTGAGAGAGAGAGAGAGAGAGAGAAGTCTAAGTTACGCAAGAATCCGACAACAATCCGCATTTAGAACGTTTGAAAGGCCAACCCTTTATCTTCGCAGACGGCAATGCCAAAGAAACCGTGGTAATAAATGCATCACGCGGGAACAAAATATTCATGTCAAAATAACTCGTCCGGCGTTCGAGACCATAGAAGGCGACCTCTGACCCGCCGTGACTCTAAACGGCGAGTTTGCGGACGAATAAAGGAAAAAGAAAAAAAAGCGAGAAAAAATCACAATTCCGCCTGGACCATCACGCTCGCCGCTTCGAGTGAAAAGGGGGACGGAAAAACATATACGACAATCTTTTCATAATACGATACTTAACATGGCACAGGTATTTAACTGGTTCATCTCTCTCTCCTCTCTCGTCGTCCTCATCTCTCTCTCTCTCTCTATATAGAATATATATATATATTATATATATATAAATATTATATGATATATATAATAATTATATCTAATAATATATACAACACGCGTATATGATATCAACACAATCACAAAATAATTGAAAGAAATGGGTTCGATCCCGATGCGAGCCAGAAATATATATATATATATATATATATATATATATATATATTATATTATATATATATATATATATATATATATATATATATATATATGATATAGTTTATATATATATATATATACCATATATGTATACATATACATATATATATATATATATATATATATATATATACATATATATATATATATATATATCACATTTCTGGCTCGCATCGGGATCGAACACAGGGCTTTCAATTGTACACAACACACACAACACACATATATATATATATATATATATATATATATATATATATATATATATATATATATATAGTATAATTTATATATATATATATATATATATATATAAATATATATATATATATATATACACATATTTCTGGCTCGCATCGGATCGAACACAGGGCTTTCAATTGTACACACACACACACATATATATATATATATATATATATATATATATATATATATATATATATATATATATATATATATATATATATGAATATATAATATATATATATATATATATATATATATATATATATATATATATATATATATATATATACTCTTCTTGACGTTATTATTTCTCCGAGAGAGAGAGAGAGAGAGAGAGAGAGAGAGAGAGAGAGAGAGAGAGGGCGATGTTATGCCACACACACAAAAATAAAAATCCCACTAAAAGCTGCATCGCGTGACCCGATACTGCCTACGATAACACCAATTGGATGGCAGACTCGGTTAACGAACAGATACTCCCCAAGTAACAAGTCTAACAAACATCTCTCCCCCCCCCCTCCCCCCCCTCTCGGGGCACCCTTTGTCGTGCACAACGGTTGGCTGATTCCATTTCTCAAAACCCATTCACGATGTTCAACAAAACGGTAGATCACCCGAGCAGCGATCTCGCCCAGAGAGGCAACAGGCTGAACATGACAACCGCTTGTTGGTGTCTGATAATTACATGCGTTTTGTCACGGTTCCTTTTGCATAAACGGGGCAGAGATGTATTCCCGTTCTTTCCAACTCCGAAGGTTGGTGAGATCTATGGATATAGGGAAACCGATAGTGAATGAATCTGGGTACATGACTGAATGGCGTCTTGACACAGATTTCATTATGCCCTACAATAAAAAGAGATTTTTAACTTATAGTTATATAAAGAGAGCTGTCTACCGTCGTTACCTTCAATTGTATAAAAGGCAAATTGAGCAGAACTTTAGGTAAATTCAGTCACTATATGGGAATTTTGCCTTATGATTAATGCCAAGTACTATTTCCATTCAAAGGAGCACGGTCATTGCTACTATAAAAGGAAAACAAACGATTCTGGACCAACGTACTAGAAGTAAATCGGCATTCATAAGGAATAATGATTCATATAAGTTTTCTCTTCAATCGGACGTTCATGTAGCCATACAATACAAACGAAAAACGCAAATTGGGACTTGTTCCTTTTCACATCACTTCTTGGTTGGTGTATTCCTCTCACAATTGGTGCAAGTGTATTGAATCCAATACAAACTCAGACTCCACCAACCAAAAACTATTTTTATTACATGAAGTAAGGCACCATTGTTGAAAATGCAGTTACCTAATTTTCAAATTATATCAAATTATGTTAAGCTTATATAGAATGGCTTACAATACGAACAAGGATCTGACCACCAGCTTACTCGGGGGTGCATGCTAAAATCTACGGCCAACAAAAATTAAAATAAACACGCTGTATTTTATTACAAATAATTGTTCTGTACTGTTTAACATGCATATTACTTATTTTTACATTTCCATTCTAATAAATAAATCATGAATATCCTATCCTAAAATTCCTGTATGTTTAACTCAAAGCGAAAGACCTTTTTCAGACCTTTTTAGGCTTTTCCATAGACCTTTCCTAACCACCAAACAACAACAAAAACAACAACAACAATGTAGTTTATAGGCTTACTCCTCGAGTAAGCGAAAATACAGTGATAAAAATAAAAAAATCAACAAAATAAGATTTCGGTCCGACAATTTAAATCTAAATACCACAAGTGCCAGACAATATATTTAAGATATAATGTGTATAGTAAAACATGAAAGATTCTTTAGAATTTTCTTATCCAATACTAACAAAATTTTAATGTGATTAATGATTAGGTTACTATTATTTGGAAAAAAAAATGACACTTGCTTACAGTATAAATAGTTATATACCGTATTTGAAAAAAGAAAAAAATAAGTTTAAGATAATTTAGGATGACTGATTCCTTATGTTTGGGGTTAGGTATGTTAAAAAAAATTCAGGTGGTCAGGTTTAACATTAACTCTGTTTTACCTAAGATCCTTATCTTAAGATTGAGCAGAACCATCGCTCTTCTATTATGTATATCCGGACATAGCAGGGTCAATAGTTTCAGTCAAGCTAGGTGAATAATGGTACTTTTAATGATCAGAATTCCACATTTTCTTTGATTCATTCTTATATTTTTTTATACTGAAAAACTGCAACGTGTGCATGAATGATAAAGATAAGTAAGTTGGACATGTGATTAAAATCAATTACCTACGCATTGATGGACGCATGTCTTTAGGCTTTATCATCCCCTGATATTAATTTTGTCATATAACAAACTGTAGAGGCCAATTACCTTGAATATAGTAGCTTATTTCACATTACAGAAGAAACCTGGCCATGCAAATACAAAATTATAGTTAATAAGAAATAAATAAATAAGTAAATAAATTGATAAATGAAGATCTTTAATACTTACGAAATTAGTTGCCCTGGTAAATTGCTATATAAATAAAGCAGATGTGTACAAGAATGAAAATCCCGTGTGTCGTCGCAACTGTCTGAGATAACTGACACTTCGAAAGGAAAATTCTCAACTATTGAATTCATCCAAATCACGAATAAGGCTTTTCAGTTTTACCCCTCCCGTGTGATTTAGCAAATAAGTATAATGATATGCTTCGTTTTAGGGCAGCTTTGTATTATCATCGTATTTAACGACCCTTCACGAGTGAGCTCTAATGAAGTGAAATGTCTCCGTCTATCAAATGGGATTTAAATATTTCAACGGATTACTGAACAGAGCTTGGAAAATGACTTCAGAAACAGCCCTTAGGACAAAGTGAGCAAAATATTTCACGTTTTGAACCCCGGAAAAAATATTAAAATTACCCCCAAATTTAAAAAAAAAATTGACAGAAAAAAAGAAAGCCATTCCTCGCACCCTTGTGGAACATGGCCCTAAATATTAAGGATCGTAGATAATAATAAAAATCATCTTTCGCGCTAAGCGCTAACGAGCAAAAGTGCTTTGAAAAATGCATCTGACACACAAAGACGACGGCGCTCCGACACCTTCCCTTTTTCGGGGAGGAAGAAAAGGAGTTGAACACTGAGAACTGATGCAAGCAGGAATATCAATTTTCTCTCCGCCTCAAGGACGTCTCTTATAAACGCCGTGATTCCTTTTGGGTATCGAGAGCCTTTTCGTTGCTTCGCTTCTTTTAAGCCGTTTATTTCATTCAGGTCGTTTTTGCTCCTCTTCATTAACAGTAGTTAATGTCGTGATTTTTAATGACCAACATCGGCATCAATTTTATTGTGCCGTTTATTTCGTTTAAGTCCTTTTCCTCTTCTTCATCGAAATCATCAATATCGTCATTTAATTACGAACATCGGAATCAATTTTGTTATGGAATTTTTCCTTCACCATTATTTTGAATTCACAAAAGTGAGACCGGAACCAACCTTTCCTTCATTATTGTTTTGAATTCACAAAGTGAGACGGAACCCTTTCCTCATCATTATTTTGAATTCATAAAAGCGAGACGGAACCTTTCCATTACCATTATTTTGAATTCACAAAAGCAAGACGGAACATTTTCTTCATTATTATTTTGAATTTACAATAGTGAGACAGAACCTTTCCCTCATTATTATTTTGAATTCACAAAAGTAAGATGGAACCTTCCATTACCATTATTTTGAATTCACAAAAGCGAGACTGAACCTTTCAATCATCATTATTTTAATTAAACAAACAAAAGAGAGACGGAACCTTTGCCTCATCATTATTTTTGAATTCACAAAAGCGAGATGGAACCTTGCTCTCATTATTACTCTGAATTCACAAAAACGAGATGGACCCTTTGCCTCGTCATTATTTTGAATTCAAAAAGCGAGACGGAACCTTCCCATTACCATTATTTGAACAAGCAAAAGTGAGACAGAACCTTTCCTTTATTATTATGCTGAATTCACAAAGCGAGACGTAACCTTTTCATTACTATTATTTTGAATTCACAAAAGCGAGACAGAACCTTTCCTTCATTATTATTTTGAATTCACAAAAGCGAGACGGAACCTTTCCCTCGTCATTATTTTGAATTCACAAAAGCGAGACAGAACCTTCCCTTTTCATTATTTTGAATTGACAAAAGTGAGATGGAACCTTTGCCTCATTATTATTTTGAATTCACAAAAGCGAGACGGAACCTTTCCCTCATTATTATTTTGAATTCACAAAAGCGAGACGGAACCTTTGCCTCATCATTATTTTGAATTAAAAAAAGCGAGATGAAACCTTCCCATTACCATTATTTTGAACTCACAAAAGCGAGACAGAGCCTTTATCTCATCATTATTTTGAATTCACAAAAGCGAGACGGAACCTTTCCCTCATCATTATTTTGAATTCACAACAACGCGACAAATCGAAAAAAGCAACTGCAGCGAGCCAGAAGACGCCTTTGTGCCTTCCTCTGTTTGTCTGCTGGAGGAGACGTGTATGACTGGGTTAAGGGTGACACTCGGACATATACCGCGGACCTGCCAACACGACTTATGCCAAGCCGGGGAATAATAGCAGCCCCACCGGGGCGTCTGACACACAAGGCAACGAGGTGGACTCCCCGCCCTACAAGGCTGCCCTGACTTATATCCCCTGGCGACCTTCCTGACGGAGGCCAAGGATGCATCTTTCCGTCCACCGCCACATCGCAAATGTCACCTGGGCAAGAAGGTGTGCCGGCGGTGCTCACAAAGGCCACTCCTAGGTAGTACATGCATTCTCCTCAGTTTACTCCATATTGGTTTGCCAAGTGATATATAATCTTTTTATATCATGGAGATACTTTGGAATAACAATAATAATAATAATAGCACGAGTCCTGAAATGGATTACCAATCCACAATTATGTATGGTTACAAATATATTAAACAAAGGGAATCAAACTGGTTCCCGAAAGCTCTCTCTACAGATTTCTTTTTTAATTATATTGGTAGCCATACTTAACTGTGGAATTTTTCCCTTTCCCCAATAATATAATAATAATAATAATAATAATAATAATAATAATAATAATAATAATAATAATAATAATAATAATAATAAATTCGTTAGTCAAACTGACAGAGAACTATACAGAGGGGGAGTGTGTGTATGTATGTATGTATGTATGTATGTATGTATGTATATGTATGTATGTGTGTATATAAACTTTTCAGTGTTAATATAGCGATCATAATTATATTTTGAAAGTTTTCATGGAACTTGACATTCTATCTAATACGTTCATTCCGTAAAGCGTCTTTTACCAATATAGCAAATAAATGTAGTATCGTAACCTTAATTTTTACTGTCGACAAAGGAGACTTGACTTACTCAGTGTTGATAGTGATACACTGAAAGAATTTAGCGCTGTTTCCTAATGAAAATCACTGAGGTAGATTAGTGTGCACCAGGAGATAATAAGTAACCACTTATATATTGCATTACAGTCTCATATATATTGCCTTACATAAATATATATATTGCATTACAGTCTCATATATATTGCCTTACATAAATAAATGAACCTGAGCATACATTTAAGTAAATATATGCGAAAGTTTATTTATGAGATTGTAGGGCAATATATAAAATGGCTGCTTGTTTTCTTTGGATGTAAAACATTACTCGAGGTTTCCAGTGCTTTCTCCTCGTCGACCACAAAAGCTGCAGATCCTTCTTAGAATATCCAGGAAGAGAGGAAATCCTCTGGAAGCATAAAGTAGTCAATAAAAATAATTTGATCAATGTCTTCCAATGAATAAAGATCTTATGATTATCAATTTAGGAAAATAACCCCTCTCCTTCAAAATAAAAAATAAATACTTTCAATTAGCAACTGTAGGTACATGAGTAGATTCAAGAAATGTAAATACCAAACTGTTCATCTAAACAGGTTTAATTAGCTCCCATATGTAGAAAAATCACCCATATTGTAAGAATTAGAAAAATTAACCATACTGTGACAATTTGAAAAATCAACCATATTGAAAGAATGAGAAAAATCAGCCATATTGTAAGAATGTGAAAAATTAACCATCTTGTCACTAGAAAAATTAACCATATCATAAGACTGAGAAAAATAGACCACATTGTAAGAATTAGAAAAATTAACCATACTGTAACAATGTGTGTTTTTAATATGCAAAGCAATTAGAAAGTGCAGTCTTTAACTCAGCCAGAATTCAATGAGTTCTGCAAACTTCGACCAAAGACCTTAAAAAACGGCAAAGTGAGACAGTGCGTTTGACCTGCTTTGCATTTTCTTCTGTACTTCATTTTTTTCTAGTTTAATTCCATTACTTTAAAGTGATTTCCTAAAGTTAATGGGTCTGTTACCCAACAAATTAACAGCTTCAACACCAGAATTCTATTTATGGAGAAACCAAGGAGATTCAAAAATGCAACCGGCAGTCTAGGACACAAACCTAATCGCAATTGATCCATCACGGAACCTCACTGGTCTTCCTTCAACTTGACCTCAGGTCATAGGAAACTCCAGGTGTCTCCTTTGTACAGCTCAGTATTAGATCAATGGAATAATTATCAATTTTGAATGAGAACACAATACAAATATACTTGTATGAATGCAACCTGAAATTCTGAACAATTCAGCTTACGAGTGATCGTTTTCGCTTACTCGGGAAGTAAGTCTACAAACTACTTTGTTGCTGTTGTTGTTCTTGTTGGGGGATAAGAAAGCACTATGGAAAAGGTCTGGCAAAAATGTTTCGGGTGGGTTGTGTTAAAGATACAGGAATGTTAGGATAGGATTTATTCATTAAAATGAAAATGTAAAAAAATAGTGTGCATGTTAAACAGTACAGAAGTTATTTCTAATAAAATATAGCGTATTTGTTTTAATTTTCGTTGGTGAAACAATGCGCTACTTGACCATAGATTTTAGCATGCGCCCCGAGTAAGATGGCAGTCGGATCACGCCTTCTTTATTACGGTAGTAACTATAAAAGAAGAACAAACAGAAAACCCTTCACAGTGAAACCTCATTATGCAAACTTTTGAATAATGACCAGCAAAATCAGTTACTTCTGATAACAAATCAAACTTTTCTTCTGCAGGATTTGCATTAGCAACACACACGGTATTATCCTTTTCTCAATACTATTATGACACCATAAAAATCGGCAGCGGGGAAAAAAACGAGTCCCAAGATATTAAATATGCTAATGAGATATCACCACGAATTCGGGAAACGCCACGGACACAATTTGGCGGTGACAGAAGTGACACCTCACAACGTTACATCTGCTGGAATATCAAATTCATCCGAGAATTGACTCGCCACTTGTAACAAACTGACAATCCCGGTTGACTTCCCTTTGGCGAACGCGTCAGCCACATCTCCACTTCTTCCCTCTCCCCGTCGTCAATATTTACAAACAACGCATTAATCCCTTTGAAAATCAATCGCCAGTCATCGCTGCTAATAAGATCAATGAGTGACAATGATTGACTAACAGGGGTAATGATTGACAGCGTCCATCAATAGGACATTACGGGTGTCAGTCCAGTTCCCTTGTCGCGGCGGCGTCGTCGTGCTCTACCGTGCAGCAGCTCCTCCTCCGTCTTCTTCTTCCTCGCCTTTCATTGTTTATCAAGCGGGAGACATTGTTTTGAATAGGGGACTTCCAAAGACATCGTCAGCTTACCGAACAAAGGCTTTGTTGATTCACGCGTTAAGTTTATTTTGGGCTTTTCTATCCGAGAGTCCGTGATTAAAAAGCTGCCCAATTACGACCGTCTTAGCAGACATTTAGAAGAAAGCCAAACAAAGCAGGGATACGAAAGAGACACAGGGATGTGAAAGAGCACTCTTCTATTCAATATCATCAGGTATTAAATATTCATAATATATAATGATGACAATGTCCTTTGTTTACTTATCGACTGAACGAAGCTCATACGTTCTCACGTTTTAGAAGAAAATAGCAAAAGCCTGAAACTCATTGAATAGTGTGATTATATATTTTTTTTTTGTCATTGTCAAATGAAGATTTGACGGGGCGAGGCCCTTCGCTTAACAATGATTTTAACAGTGTGTAGGGAAATGACTGATTTATTGACTGAATGGTCTAGCGCTGAAGCTTCAACAACTCTGGGAATAATGTTCAGTGATTTGTGCATATGGAGAGAATAGAGACATGGCACCGCATTAATAATAAGAGTACGGTATTAGAGACAGAAAACTAAATGCCAGACAAATAGAGTAAAAAGAAGCAAGAGAACATTATATAGGCGTACACACACAAACACACACACACTATACACATATGTGAAAAACTAAATACTAGAAAATGGAGTAAAGTCTTTACAGCGTAAGAGAACAAATATATGTGTATATCTCTTTATATCTATCTATCTATCTATCAATATATATCTATACAAATATATATATATATATATATATATATATATTATAATAATATATATATATATATAATATATATATATATATATATATATATATTATATATAGATATATATATTTATATAAATATACATACATATATTAATCACCGTACTACTTAATTCGAGAGACTTCCCAAAGCTATGGGAGAGCGGAGTATTCTAAGAAATATTCGTAAGTCAAAAAGTGACAATTTCCCTCTTCCGAGTTTTCTCACTATGTAATCAACATCTGGTACCTCGGATAATGTATTCAGATTGTTACCCGATTCTTGCTAGCATATTATATAAGCACGTCAATTCAAACCTAAGACTCGTTTGTTGCGCCAAAACAGACGCACAGAAACACATTTCGAGTGACCCGACCTACCTCACGCTAATCAGATAAATTGATAAACTTGAATAGCATCTTATAAATATCAGTGAATTGAAAACACCTCTATGAATATGAAAATTGATTACGAGGCCCACAGGTGATACCCCGTTTTGTGAGAGCAAGTGTTGTGCAATGAGAGAGAGAGAGAGAGAGAGAGAGAGAGAGAGAGAGAGAAAGAGAGGAGTCGAGAGAGGGGGGGGGGGGGGGGGGGGGGGGGGGGCATGGGAACTTGGCAAATGACTTGAAACAAAATTGTTCAATGGTGCGTTAGTCATAATGTAGTGTTTTCTTAGGGTTCCTGTTCTAGAGAACATGACAGTGAAAAGATGGTCACGTGACATGAAAATAAGCAGTCGGTGATACGGTACAGTGGAACATACAGTGTAAATGGTATTTAAAGTGTGGTAGCGCATGTACACTAATAAGTTCATTTACAAACAACTACGTACTAATCACAATGGGTCCTGAAGTGTGAGTTCCATATAAACAGGAACATGTTGAACTGACATCAAGTCCCCAAAATAACATAAACTCAGTAATGCAAGATGGTGGTAATCTCCTTCCAACTTTTCTTATCGTGGGGTTAGGGATTTATAACACCATTAAATTTTGTTTATGAGAATCGAGGTGAATTCATAGTTGTAGGTAATGCAAATGAAGTGTCAGTCAAAACAGCAAATCCTCATTAATGGCAAAGGCCTCCTTGTCACTCAAGTGAGTTAGTATGCAAAATGTTATTTGTTTCTGGCTTTGGGTCTTGATTATAAAATGGAGTTGCTTATAAAACCATCATTAAAAAAACACTTCAGACAAGGGATCTGAGGATGACAGGTTCATAGACCTTTAAAATCATGACAGGTTCCTTTTCTGATTGTCTATTCTGAATGGGGAAATGTCTCTTCAGCGGATATTCAAACCACATGATTGATAGTTTGAAGTTTATTACTCATCTATAATCTATTCCAATTCATTCGTTTGCATGTGTCATAAATTCTTAGCTAAGAAGAATAAACTTTCTTGTCTTCATTCGCCAATTCTATGTATTAGCAAGACCACAAGGGCCTTTTAAGATCCCAAATTCTTTAATTTAGTTCACTGGTATGCACACCATTCAGATACATATCCATCGAGGCTTCTAAAAATGCACTGCTGACACTCCTTCCTGCTCTCAGTTACACTGAATTTCTTCTCGAAATGTTTTAGTGAAATGCTGTCAGGTTAACTTCATATGTGCCGTTTAACAGTGTTCACAGTTTTGATCACTCTTCAGAGTTCAGCAATCTCTGCTCCTGTAGGGTGATTGCAGTGACCCTTCGGCCCCTAGTTTAGCCCTTTACGCTACTTCCATTTCCGCTTCGTTTCTCCTTACTTGCTGTCCTAGCTATGACTTCTTGGCATAACTATGGGGTTCTCCAAGTCTCAGCTTCAGATCTTTGTACTTCCTTTCCTGAATTTTCTGGACCTCTCCATCTTGCTGGTCGGCCACTCACTCTCCCCCACTTTTCAGTGTCTTGAGCGCTGAATGGCTGGAAGTGTCCCAGTCCCAGTGCTTGGCTTGGCAGCCTCAAATTAATGCATCAATCAGTGCTTGTACTGATGATTCATATCTCTGCATCTCTTATACTTATGCCTCTTAACAATACACAATTCTCTAGTTCAAACAAAGGGGCCGTGCTAAAGTCTACGGTCAAATAGAGCTTGTTTCACCAACGAAAATTAAAATAAACACGCTATATATTTTATTAGAAGTAATTGTTCGGGACTGTTTAACATGCACATTACTTATTTTTCACATTTTCATTCTAATAAATAAATCATAAATATCTTCTCGTAGAATTCCTGTATCTTTAACTCAATGCGAAACATCTTTTTCAGACCTTTTTAGGCTCTTCCATAAGGCTTTCCCACTCCCCAACAAGAACCTCAACAGCAAGAGCAACAACAAGAACAATAATAAGAAAAACAACAAAGAAGTTCGTAGGCTTACTCCCCGAGTAAGCTAAAACAAGTTTTGGGTGTATTAGCGTGACTGTTATATATAACTGCGTATGAGCAACCCGTTATCTACTTAGGTATGGAGATACCACTGAAGTTTAATGCTAATAAAACATAACGTCAGTCGATATCTCCGCCATCGCCTCACTCCAAGTTTTATACGATGAAAATGAAACCCATCTGTCTTGACTCATCGGTCAAATGCTTTGGTATGCAAAACATCTTCATATCAGTGTCGGAGTGGCCATAAAGATACCGGGTAGCTAAAAAGAACTTTATGAGAACATGATGTAATTTTTTTTTTTTTTTATCATGAAGACACGACGATGCTGATAAGGATCTCGCCAGGTAATTGATCTTTGCACTATCATAATCCAACCGTTTTTTTTATTTGTTATACCTGTGATTTATTTCTTCTGATGCCCATTACTTTACCTGGGGAAACTCCATGACTCTTCTCTTTAAATTTATTGTCCTTAATCTTCAATGTAAATGAGGTATTATTGCCTCTTCTACAAGACACTGCTTTGGTCTTACATTTGTTCTTTCCACTGTGGGAAGGCTACTAAAGTGACTTCTTCACAGATACATACATGCGTATATACATAACCACATACACTGCCTTTGAAACCTGGTTACACGCATGCGCGTGCGCACACACACACACACACTTGCCACACATCCTAGTCAAATTTGTTACTTCTACTGTGGGAAGGCTGCTAAGTTGATTTCTTCACATTGCATACACGCATACATCCATAACAGCATACAATGCTTGTGAAGCCTGGTTTTACACACACACACACACACACACACACACACACACACACACATCCTAGTCAAAAGCAGTGACCAATTATGTAAAGTCCAATTCAACAGCATTTTCCTTACCCATATCTTAAATCTGTTTCGAAACTTTACAAGCACAAGAAAAAGAAATATATGTGAAATAATTCATTGCAATACGATGAAAGTAGTCTCCTGGATACTAAATGTTTATGAGAATTTAACAGAGCGAAAAATTCGCGAACGAAACTGAAGCTAGTTACTGAGCACAAAACTGGACGATGCTTCCGGCATAAATAAAACATACGAATTAACGAAAGTTTTGAACCGTAAAGTTGCAGTCGTTGAAATGACATAAAAAATGGCAACAGAAGTTAGCAAAGTGTCAACTGATAATCAAGTATTGGGAATATCTCATGAAAACATCTACCGAGATATATTATGGAGTATTAAGGTAAGCTTACTTACCTGCGGTGGAATCTTAGCTACTGTCAAATTCCCCGTGACAACTGTCATTCATAAACAGGATTCTAAGAGAACTTATCTGAAATTTTAAACTTACTCAACACTATAAAAGAAATTTTTAACTTCCACGGTAATCCAGTCTCTTCATACGACAGTAATGGAGTTAGAGAGAGAGAGAGAGAGAGGAGAGAGGAGAGAGAGAGAGAGATAGAGAGAGAGAGAGAGAGGGGGGGGGGGAGGGGGGAGAAGACAGGGGGAAGCGGGGGATTAAAAATATTCTGGTAGTTTTTACTTGAATAAAAAAAATTCTATATCTCATGTGAACCTTTATCATCTCAACTGCAGCTCATTAACAACGTTATTATTGCTATAATATTTTCAATTATATCAATAAATACGTAACTCACACATATCTCCATTATCATATCAATAAGTGTTTGACTGCAGCAACGTATGCATGATATTGGTAATGATCACTGCCGATGATTGTTATTACATGAATCAATCTGGACTCCAAAGGAAAATGAATCTAAAAAAAATTACGTATTTCGTCCTATAACTAAAAGTTCCTCAAATAGGAAGATAGCTGGACTGGTTTTTTGTTTCTCTCTCTCTCTCTCTCTCTCTCTCTCTCTCTCTCTCTCAATCCAGGGGAGAGAAAGAGGAACACGAGAAAGGAGGAGGCAATGCCAACCACTCGTTGGCATTAAACGTCCAAAAGTGCCGCACCCAAAGAAAGACGACTGATCAAGAACCGAGGAGGGACTATCATTAAATCTGGCCTGGGATGATTGTTTACATTGTGAGCAGAGATGCGACGAGGGTCGGGGGGAGAGAGAGAGAGAGAGAGAGAGAGAGAGAGAGAGAGAGGGGGGGGGGGGGCTGCAAAGAGAGGCTTTTAATACACAAACACAAAACACAACAACGCGCATTGTTGCTCTTCACAGCTTTACAGCTCATGCTTAATGCATAAGTCAATGGGATTTTTAATTATCAATTCTGAGGCACATTATAACGGCTGGTTTTTACGTCCCAGGCCGGCTCTCTCTCTCCCGTCAAACGTCTACTTTTGCGTTTCATTCACCCCAAAACAAAGGACGTGTGCCATCAAACACTTTTATAATCCCGGAACCGCGCCCACAGCATAACATAAAAAATAAAATAAAATAAAATAAGCACAGAACTGATTTTGACTACGGCGTTTCTCTGTGCATTAATACAATTTAATAACAGGACCTCATTGAAACTGGACGGTATCTAGCCGAGATATTTATTCAGGAAATGTTACAAGCTTTCCAGGACCAACTGTCAACATCGTTACTCCTGGAAAACCTGGAACATTTCCTAAATAAATAACTCCGGAAGATACCATCCAGTTTAAATGACTTACTGTTATTATATATATATATATATATATATATATATATATATATATATATATATATATATATATATATATATATATATATATATATAAATGAGAGATGGGGGTTATATTTCTTTTTTATCTCTCTAGAGTATTCAAACAGCTGGCCAACTTTTTTTTTAATATTATAGTAAGAAAATTTAACAGTCGTTTCAGAATGTTCCTATTTTCAGTAACAAAGAAAAAAAATCTGAAGCCTAAAAACAATGGTGCTCGTAGAAAAAGAACAACACTACTATCATTCACCAGTGACTCAGCTCATTCCTCAAACCAGGGTTCCCAAAATCTTTTTAAGCTGATGATCATCCACCTGTTTTCTGGATAACTGTGAAAGCACCACGATAAATCTTATTGTTTGGGAATGAAGAAGCAGCCAGTTTGTAAGTGAAAGACTTCGTATTTTTAAAGTGACTGACATTCACCAATCAGGCTTATTTTACATAACTGGCATAGATGTTACAGTACTTCAGCGGCACATAATGATTCACAAGTAATATGTTTACCTCTTAAGTCAGATTATATGATTTTATTAATATCTAAAAATGTAACTAGATGACTTTTATTCTTCAATAACAAACTAAAACATACGTTTGCTTATTATCAATTATATTTATATTATATAAGAGTTGATGTTCGCCAGCACGATTTTAACAACTTCGAAAAGCATTGCCACGCCATCAGAGAGTCGAGATGGTACTCGGAAGCACACCAGGTGGGAATCCAAATACATAACTTTACCCACTAATCGTTTCGCAAGCAATTTAATTTGATGTACTTAGAGAAGCAATGTTATTTAAGCAATGGAGTAGTTCCTGTATATATCAATTTCCTTTTTTTATCTGGGGAATTATGATTTATATCCATTTTTTTCTCTCTCTCACCATGATCCTCCCACTTATTCCCACACCATTTGGTTCCTCCTTTCTTACTTCTTCTCTTCATTTTCACCCTTTCAAATAGTTTCCTTCCACCCTGAAGAAAAGTAATGGAAATATTAACAACTTTTCTTACGTAGGAGTGTACACACACACAGTCAAACAGACCACACACACACACACACACACACACACACACACATATATATATAATATATGATATATATATATATATATATATATATATATATATATATATATATAAATATATATATATATATCATTCAAGCTACAAATGTCCTTTAATATCTAAATTCACTCTACCTCCCAAATGATATTTTCATATATGTACCGAAGGGAATTTTTTAGTTGATAATAATTTCTCCCCCCATAGGATCGAACCACCGTCCAAGTGGACGGGGACAGAAATCATGTGTGTGTGTGTATATATATATATATGCGTGTGTATGTGTGTGTGTATATATATATATATATATATATATATATAATATATATATATATATATATATATATATATATATATATATATATAGTAGTGCCACTTTAATATAATGAAAGCGCCACACATTTGTCTATCGCATTTTATACTTGGCACTATTTTAACACCGATCGCCTGACATGCGCATCTTTAAAACCAACATAATTAATATAAGAAACCTAGTACTTAAAATCTCAAAGCTTTCATCCAGTTTTCCCTACTTACAAAACTGTTGAATGATTACACAGAAAACCATTCAATGTAATAATAGAATGGCATCGGCCGAATTCAACCTCAATTCCCATTTGCAGATTAGCAGTTAAACCTTTTAGATTGACCTTAAAAGGGAAGAGTTGACCTTAAAAGGGACTTCATTATATTCAGACTGTTAATATATACGTACATGAGTGACACCGTAGTCAGGGTTCTTCAAATACATTTATCTGTTATGACGTGAAAGCTATTGTTATAAATCTCATAATGTTTTATCTGTAGGGCTGATACTTCTCAGGGAAGCTTACTAGAGTATATGGCAAGGATTACGTCGAAACCTGAAAAATCGTAAAAACTCATTTATAAAAAATAAATAAATAAATAAATTGCACACATTTATATATATACACGCAACTAAAATTATAATCACAATAAATAACATTTTTTTTTTAAACGACAATCCATTATCACTTTTGTGACACGAAAATTTCCAATACATCACAATCACATGCGCTAGAAAACATGCATAAAATGCGCCGAAGAATTTCAGTGCAACGCACAATGAAACTTTCAGCCACGGCCCGGTGGTAGCTTGTCCTATAGCGTTACCAGACGCACGACAATGGCTAAAGTTAACCTTAAATAAAATAAATACTACTGAGGCTAGAGGGCTGCAACTTGGTATGCTTAATGATTGGAGGATGGATGATCGACATACCAATTTGCAGCCCTCTAGACTCGGTAGTAGTTTTTAAATTCTGAGGGCGGACAGAAAAAGTGCGGACGGACAGACCAATAGCCATCTCAATAATTTTATTTTACAGAAAACTTGTTCCTTGAATGTGAACTTTATACTGTTTGTAATCTAGATATTAATTTGAAGTCAAAGCCAACGCAAGGATTATTAATTTCCTGACGAAACCTTCCACCTAGTGTTATTTACCAAAGAATTAAAATGAAGTGTATTGCTGGTTACAGCGAGTATAATCAGGAGAGTGTTGGAATCCTGATAAAACAGAGTACGAGGGGTCATGCCCTCAGGAATAAGATTGCAACTCGATACCCGACTGGAAGATACCAACCAGGCAAGGTAACAACAAAATAATAAATAGAATAAAAAATATCACCCAAAACTCTTCTACATTTTACATTCATATGTTTTCTGAATACCACGTAATTGAAAATTATGGGGATTTTGTTGCAACTGAAATATAAAGAATGACTGAACAGCTGGACAGATTCAACTGAATGTGCTGTGGCGAAATTTCAAAGAAACTCCATCAGTGGATTTTTTTTTTTTTTTTTTTTTTTTTTTTTTTTTTTTTTTTTTTTTTTTTTTTACAAAAGATATCTTTTTCTCTCTTGTTTGCCAGCAATGACAATGTTAGGGCTTTGGATTCTTTTCAGCTTTGTCCTTCGAAATGACTTGATTCGAACATAAAGTTAGGATATTTGGACAAAACTCAGAGTATGAACGATAATTATATGTGACGTGCCTCGACTGTCGAGCGAAAATAATTCGCATAATTTAACACCAGCAACTGAAATTTAATAATAATAAAAATCAAAGTTACAAACATATGTAAACATATTATATATATATAAGATATATAGATATAATATATAATATTATTATATTATATATAAAATCATATATAATATATATATATATATATACATATATATATGTTATATATGCTCGTATAATCTACTGGTCACTTTTTACCAGATATGTATGTTAAGTTAGGTGTATCTTAGTTTTACCAGACCACTGAGCTGATCAAAAGCTCTCTTAGGGCTGGCCCGAAGGATTAGATATTTTTGCGTGGTTAAGAACCAATTGGTCACCTAGCAAGAGGGCCTACAGCTTATTGTGGGATCCGAACCACACTATATCGAGAAATGAATTTCTATCACCAGAAATAAATTCCTCTGATTCCGCGTTGGCCGAGCCGGGAATCGAACTTCGGACCACCGGATTGGCAGCCGAGCGCGAAAACCACTCGTCCAGCGAGGAACTACCAGATGCGTATGTAATTATACAAAATACAAGAATGTCCTGTTCCTTTCTCATCCAAAACGTGCGAAGAAAGCGAGAAGAGGTCATTATGATTATTACAAATATATATATATATATATATATATATATATATATATATATATATATATATATATATATATATATATATATATATAATGCCTAAAATGAGATTATGGTGCTAAAGATACCCGTAGGTAAAAGATAGGTTAGGTAAACCATCAGTTATCAAGTCAGCAGGTGCGATTCCATGTAAGGTGCAGAAGAAAACTGACATTAACCCTGGAAACCACTACCGTCGCCGACAGCAACGAAAACATGATACGGATAATAATAAAATTCAACCAGCAACCAGATCAGAAGTGCAAACTCCTTATCGACCACAGGGCAGAGCAACCCACAAGGGGAGACGATAAGTATCGTGTATTAACGTCCAGACCTGACAGTGGAGGACGAGGGGGCGGCGACTAGGTGCCACGACCCTTACCAAGGTGGTGTCGGGGTTCGCCTTCAGATGAAGTAATTGGCTACATCAGGTAGGGGTGGGTGGGGGGAGGGGGGGAGATAGGGGCGGAGGATAAGAAAGGTGAGAAGGAGGGGTAAGAGAAAAGGGAAGTAGGAAAAAAGTGGAAGGATAGGGGGAAAGGAACAAAAAGGTAAAAGAAGGAGGTGAAAAGTTGTGGAAATGTAAACAGATAACGAAATAAGGAAAATACTTAAAAAATCAAACAAATTGCCAAGCTCTCCTTCACACAGCCCCTGCCCCTAGTAAGCAAACTCTCTAAAACTTCCTAAATGGGAAGAGAGCACTTACGAATATAAATACAATGGCTCATTATTCACGAGGGAGGTTGCCACGTCAATCCCAATTTTCCAAGATGGACCCCGGCACACACGGTCGGCCTCAA
>NC_061101.1:54594149-54601649 GCF_015104395.2 Macrobrachium nipponense | reverse complement strand
TGCTAGATAAATCTACGTCTATCCAGGCTAGAAAACCACACAAACAGAGCAACTACCAGCTACATAATGAGGTAAGACAATAGTTATTAATGGAACGTGGCTTATCTCTTCAACCTCGGCTGGAACTCGAACTTGGGTACTCACGCAAGTGGGAAAAAAATATGTCCTAACCACTAAATCAAATGATTCATATATATATATATATATATATATATATATATATCTATATATATATATATATATATATATATATATATATATATAAACCCTCTGATATCATGGAATTAAGGAAAATGGTGGTGTTGAAACTGCTGCCAATCTCTAATGAGGCGCAGACACTGATCAACGTTCGCTTAGGCCAAATCCTGACCAGATCCTCTTATCCATATTTCTATAACCAGCTTCAGTAACTAAATTATATACATAAATAAAGCCAATAAGCGAGAATAAATTCGAATTACAATGCGAAGTAGTTACATGCACGACACTATCGTGCCTGCGAACAACCCGCCGCCAAATGAAGGAGACAGACAAATAGCCATGATTGCAGGCGGGGCTATGATTGGCAGGGGGGGGAGGGGCTTGGGGGGGGGGAGGGGGGGGAGGGGATGGGGAGGAGGGGATCGTTCACCCCGTCATATAAACCAGCTGGGGTAGTTGGCACTTTGCCGACAACTCTGACTCTAACAGAGCTGCAAGGTGAAGAGACACGACCCCTCACAAGAAAAAAAAAATACATATACATACACACATACATACATACATATATATATATATATATATATATATATATATATATATATATATATATATATATATATATATATTAAACCAATTACAGCTAATTTCGAAATTCCTTGGCTAAGGATTTCCCAATACAAAACCCTTCACCAAAAATAGAAAAGAAAAAAGAAAAAATTCGTCCCAAAAAATAAACGTATAAATATACATTTTCAACCTCCGACCAATTACAGATCATTTCCCAGACCCCTTGACGAGGAATTTCCCAGTATAACGAACGTGTAATATTAACCAGGAACACGCCTATAAAGAAATCTGTGCGGACGTTTAACACGGACAGCAAGCAAAACTTCTTGTATGCAGGCGCATAAAGATCTCACGGAGAGAATCATGTCTACTATATCAATCTCTGAGCGCATACACTTGAACAACGTTCGCCGTCTGCATTTTGACTCGTATCACTTACGCTTATTTGCTGACGCTCTTAAACATCCTCTCTCTCTCTCTCTCTCTCTCTCTCTCTCTCTCTCTCTCTCTCTCCCCGAGGAGTCCCATGGATGTCAACAACCATCAACACTTTTCCGTTAATGTAGGAGATTGTTTCGTCAGGTGTGTATATATATTATATATATATATGATATATATATATATATATATATATATATATATATATATATATACAATATGATGTTAGATTAATCAAACTGTCTCCCAAAAATCAACCAATGTATAATTTTTTGTTAAATATGCCAAAGTTTTCTTGAAAGTGTTGAAATTATTAATCGTTTTTTCGAAAAAGGTGACAAAACACAAAAAACACACACACACACACATATATATATATATATATATTATATATTATATATTTTATATAGTATTAATAAACATTAATAAATATATATATATATATATATATATATGTGTGTGTGTGTGTGTGTGTGTGTGTGTGTGTGTGTGTGTGTGTGTGTGTACAAATATCGTTTAATATCCAGTTCACCGCGCTTAATTAAGGACTAACTTACCCCAAAAGCCTGGGACGAACCAATCATCAGCTATAATTTCTTTCCTTGTTGTGAAAGTTATTCCCAACGTCTGGTGAACTGTCACGCGTGTACAAGTGACAAAAATTCATGTATATGGTATGTGTGTGTGTATATATATATGATAATATATATATATATATATATATATATATACATATATATATATAATATATATATATATATGTGCGTATGTATGTTCGTACGTGTGTATATGTAAAATGTAAATTTAACTGCCTCCCATACGTGTAAGATAATTATTCTCGATGAAATATTCTGATGTCTAGGGTTTAGGTTAAATTAGCAAAATCGAGAAAGTTCCGAGTTAATTAACAACGAATACAATCACATATGTAAGTTGCAGATTCAAAACCTCTTAGAACCCAAATAACAGAGTGAATACAGCATTGCAATAAATCAAATGATTATTATTATTCACGAGCAAACATATCCATACGAAACAAGCTACTAAAACGACAATAATTTCCTAACATAGAAAGATACACAAAAGAGGCATTAAAACAGAAATAGTTTATAACATATAAGTCAATACAAGAGATTTGACCTACCAATGTCCTTTAATATCTAATTCACTCTACCTCGGAATTAATATATTTTCAGATATGTTAACCGAAGGGGAACTTTTGAGTCGGTAAGACATTCGTAAGTTAACATATATGAAAATATATTAATTCCCAGGTAGAGTGAATTAGATATTAAAGGACTTTTGCGGCTTAATGCGCATATATGAATCACGGTAAAGTGATAATGACAGTCAATAAAAAGGTTGAAAGGTGTAACAGGAGGAAAGCTCGCAGTTGCACAAGGAAACAATTTTTGGAGAGGCTGGAAAGTCAAGTGGAAGAAAGATAATATAAAAGGAGGTACAGTGAAAGAAATTCAGAGGTTGCAGCTAGGAGCCGAGGGGCCGCCTGCAGAAAACCCTTGAGGAATGCCACCAGCATACAACTCGAGATGCACTAACAGCATTAAGCTACTATTCCCATACGGAGTGTTTATAATATAACAATCGGTCTTATTATCCAAGATGCTTAGATTAAAAAAAAAAAAAAAAACGAAAAGAGATTTATCAGCAAAAATAATACCTTTTCTGCATCTACAAATCATCTAGTACCTGTTTTCTAGTGGTCGCTTTCTTTCCTGGACATAACTCTGGTATTCTGCGTCAGAGTTGAGGCTTTTCCTCCTTTAGGATGCAAGCAGGATTCTTCCTTCGTGCTAAAGACGCAATCTTTTCCGTTCCTCTGTCTTAATCCTGCTTTGTTGAGAGATGGTCTGGTAAAGGTACGTTAGGCTGACGGTACACTGACCCTCTCAAAAAATGAACAAAGGCTATACTTCTCTCTCTACTCATGAAATGCATTCTCTCGTCTTTAATCTCACCCCGTACTTTTTAGGCAACTGCTTTATTCTTTTAGGCGCCACTTGCATTTACATTTATTCCGGAAAACTGAACTGTCTCAGGAAATATTACAGCTGTTCGCGTTCCTTTACGCAGTGGGGTAGCACTCTCAATAACATTATACTAGTTACAATTTCCAACTGAATTCGCTTATCATCTTGAGAGACACATATATCGAAACTATAACTGATTCACTTAAGGTAGATTCTTGGATGAACCCTATTCTCACGAGACGTTAGTTTGGCGGCCGCTGATTGGCTGGGAACTGCCTACCTCCTGGTACCAGCCAATCAGCGGCCTCCAAACAAACGTCTCGTGAAAATAGGGCTCATCCAAGAATCTACCTTAAGTGAACCAGCTATAGTTACCAGGCAAAGAGAGAAAGGAAGTGAGAAAACTAAGTAGAGAAGTTACCTTTTGTATCTTCTCTATTGGCCATTTCTTTCGGGAATCTTTGCCGTGTATTCCGTATCATTCGTTAATCTTCGCACTTTTAACACTTGCCCGGATTTTTTTTTTCGAAAAAAAAAAAGACTCGAAATAGCGGTCTAAATCAAGCTTGCTCACAAGGAGAAGAATGAGAGGCTCCTTTTTACTGCTCATGGTGTGCGAGCAACTGCATCGCTTAGGTGGGATAGAATGAGTATATAACACTTTCCCTTTTCCAAACCAACGATCGTCATGACGAAGCCCAGACGAACGATTTAAGGCATTATTTATACAGACTGACAGTTGCCACGGGCTCTTCAGTTCCCCATTAGGGAGTTTAACATCTTCAACGGCAAGGTATACACTATAGTCTGTCAAACACTATACTCTGTTTTTTTTTCATCTGTCCATCCGCCTATGGTGTTTTTGTATGGTAACACTGCGCCCCGGGCTTTATATAGTTACGCTATTTGTAGGTTTTAGAATAAATAAAAGGATATCTGGGTGTACATTTGCAACTGAAAAGTGTTTTAATAATTTACTGAATGCGAATTACACCGTTAATATTCGAAATAGGATATTATTATAATCGTTGAATGTAAGCCGAATGTAACTATCTAAAGCCCGGGACGCAGTGTTACCATACAAAAACACCACAGGCGGATGGACAGATGAAAAAAAAAAACAGAGTATAGGATTACTAAGGTGGGTCGAATCTAGAATTCCAGCATGGGCTTACAAGAGCTTACTCAAATGAAATTTCTCCAAAGAATTACTTCGAGTTTAAAACTAACATAAAAATACATCTGACTTCAGATGTTTTCACTGGAAACCAGAACCTTTTCATATAAAACAAACAAAGAGATGTGGCATCATTTCTCATCTACGGTACCGAACATCAGATTCCACTACACGTGCTCACCATAGGGCGTAATAAAAGACAATGGTCACTTTACCGGTATAATTTTATACCAATCATCTACCTGATGATCTATCGCACTTAAACTGCATTTATGATAGAGCGGCGTGGAAAGCCAAAGCGGATACTTCAGTCGATGACAGGTCTCAGGCAGCAAAACCATCAACAAACGATTAAAGTTGAGATAAAGATTTTGCAATTGAAGTACAGAATTTAGGCCAAGCGCTGGGACCTATGAGGCCATTCAGCGCTGAAAGGGAAATTGGCAGTAATAAAGTTTGAAAGGTGTAACAAGAGGAAAACATTTATACATAAGTAGGACGTACGTATGTATGTATGTAATATGACGTAGGCGATGAGGCGATCCCACCTACCACCTTTGGAGAGCGCAGTCGTTCACGAAAAGGACAACGTGACTAAATGGTGCGGCGTTTCCAAAGTCAGTAAACAGGCCTGAAAAGATTATAAGGATGGCAATATTTCTCGTCATAAAAGCTTATAACGATTCCTTGGGTAAATAGGTGGGGTGCCAGAACCACCAGTCACTTCAGATTTTTGCAAAAGTTTAATTTTTGGTACCAGTTTAAAGGTTACGGTCTAAATAACGTTTTTATTCCGATTGGACAGCAAGCAAATCATTTTTTAGGATTTTGAGGAACATGAGTTATAATGGGTGCCGTAGGCGCTAAAACGCCGAAAATATTACATGTCTTCGATGCTATATCATTGAGACTAATGACTCAAACTGCAAATATTTTATATGAGATGGATTGTAATAACAAATAGCAGCTTGTTATACCATTATTTTGATTATAGCACATAAAATAGCAAATAGGATGGACATAAATCTTAAGAAAAATAAATAAGTAAATAAAAACACACACATACACACACACAATTGATGGTTCAGTTCACGGCATAAAGGAGTGATTGCTCTCATTGACAAGCCTAGTTCTGTTCATTATCACATTAACACTTGCACAAACGTGTGTATTTCAAATTAGCTTTCTTGCATTTACAGGCTGAACATCTTTTTGTGCAGGTGCATTTCACATAAAGGTCGATGACATCCTTAGCAAGTGGAATTGTTGTCCAAACTGGAACTATACTCTGTTTTTTTCCACTGTCCATCCGCCTGTGGTGTTTTGACATGGTAACACTGCGTCCCGGGCTTTAAATAGTTACGCTTTGTGTAAGTTTTAGGTAAATAAAAGGATATCTGGGTGTACATTTGCAACTGAAAAATGTTTTAATAATTTACTTTATGCAAATTACACCGTTAATATTCGAAATAGGATATTATTTAAAGCCCAGGAAGCAGTGTTACCATGGGCAAACACCACAGGCGGATGGACAGATGAAAAAAAACAGAGTATAGTTTTTCTTCTTTCTCCTCCCATTCTTTTAGTTCTTGGGGTTGTTGGCGGGTGCCATTGGTTCATGTGCTTTAACCCAGATGCTTGCTTGAAAGATTTGTCTTCTTTTGAGATACTGAACTATACTCTGTTTTTTTCCATCTGTCCATCCGCCTGTGGTGTGTGCGCATGGTAACACTGCGTCCCGGGCTTTAAATAATAACCTATTTCGAATATTAACGGTGTAATTCGCATACAGTAAATTATTAAAACTCTTTTCTGTTGCAAATGTACACCAAGATATCCTTTTATTTAACTAAAACTTGCACATAGCGTAGCTATTTAAAGCCCGGGATGCAGTGTTACCCTGCGAAAACACCACAGGAGGATGGACAGATGGAAATAAACTGAGTATAGTGTATCACTTGTTGGAGATATTCTTTCTGCATCTCTAGTGTTGTGGCAGTACACTTTCATTCGAACAAGGTCAGCGTTGGTGTCATCAATGAATACATCATTGGAGTGAAGCTTGCACACACTGCAAACTTCATTGCCACTTCTTTCAGTGTGGGCGAAACAACAAAAGGAGAACTTGCAAGAGAAGCAAACTCTCTCATTAAAGATGGTACTTTGTCTTTCGTTTTAAAGCAGTATCGCTTTCCTTTAAACTTGAAAGGTGATGTGCTATCTGAACCAAGGCTTTGGATGTCGTTGTTCCCAAGCTTGACACAATGTTATTGAGAGATATAATTTTGGTTGTTTTTTCTGATTTAAATGATATCCAGCTCTGTCCATTTGGGTTTACAGCCATGAAGTAATGAAAGTTGCTCAACAGTATGATAACAACATCTGTGTCTCCAGTATGTATTACCATTTCGGTTGCTGAATATTCAATGGCATGAAAGAGGTGGACCACAACACGTGTGTCTGCCTCCTCGTGATTACACTGACCTATCGGAGGACCATCCCCAGCTGGGAGGACTTGATCTCGTGAATTGATATAGACAGACTTATCATTTGGTAGGTCGAGCTTCGCAGATAAAAATGAGAACAGTTCCTTTTTGTTTCCAGCATTTGCTAAGAAGGCTTGCCAATTTCCGGGGGCCTTGGCAGAACTTGATACACGATGTCGTGTTCCTGTTACTCGTTTCTCTCTTGTGCACCCTTTAATTGAGTGATACTGATCCCATACAATATTCATTCGTTTTGCAGATCTGGTTAATATTCAAGTACCGTACCAGTAACACTGCATAACTGTATGGAATTATATATATAAACACAGTACTTAACACACACACACACACACACACACATATATATAGATATATATATATATATATATATATATATATATATATATATATATATATATATATATCAAAATCCTCTCACAAACCTACACATTTATGAATATAACCTTAACAATTTTATGCAAAATACATAGCCACGAGTTTAAAGAATGGTTACGTTTTTCAGACTTATGCATAATACACATATGAGAAAAAAATTAAGATAAAATCCGCATATACCATTTCCTTCAATGTCACTTTCTTAAGGTAGGTCCTTTATAACTGATACATTTATCTGCAATTG
>NC_061101.1:54566649-54589149 GCF_015104395.2 Macrobrachium nipponense | reverse complement strand
TACACTTCCTTCTGCAGCCTTTCTGTTGGTGGGGGATGGTGTTTGTCTCCTCTAGTTAGTTGTATAGCCTTTCACTGATGATACCTGTTAGTAACTTCTACAGGCCTATCACCTGCCTACCAATAATGTGGAAGTTACTAACAGGTATCATCAGTGAAAGGCTATACAACTACCTAGAGGAGACAAACACCATCCTCCACCAGTTATTACAGATAGATATTTTGCAATCCACGAAGTGTTGATTCGAACTGAAGAGTCAAGAAGTTGAACAGTGAAGGGAAGAGAAGTAAATAAACTAGAGGAAAAGGAAACCCTGACTGCAGTGTAGCCAAAGCTAGGAACTGCAGTTGCTACCACCTACGCTTCACAGCGGTCGCCAACCGGTGGTCCACGGTGGTCAGCAGAAAAATTGGGACATTATTTAAAAAAAAAAAAAGTATATCTTAGTTTAACCAGACCACTGAGCTGATTAACAGCTCTTCTAGGGCTGGCCCGAAGGATTAGATATTTTTACGTGGCTAGGAACCAATTGGCTACCTAGCAACGGGACCTACAGTTTATTGTGGGATCCGAATCACACTATATCGAGAAATAAATTCCTCTGATTCCGCGTTGGCAGTGCAGGGAATCAAACTTCGGACCACCGGATTGGCAGCCGAGCTCGAAAACCACCCGTCCAGCGTGGAACTTGGGACATTATTTAAATTTTTATATTTTCCAAATCCTATTTAAGCAACCCTGATACAAATAGCACAGAAGACAGAGAGCCAAGTGTTGCCAATTTAGCATTTTTAATGCTAGATTTAGCATTTTAGGGCGATTTAGCACTAAAAATTTGGATCCAGCATTTAGAAGAGAAAAAAGCATTAACTAACTAACAGCTTTATTAATTTTACAATAAATTAAACATTACAAATATTAAGTTATTCTAATGTAGTATACATAACATGCATATCATATAAATGCATTTAGCTTCTTTTTTTTTAAATTCATATTAGTGGTCCAGCAAATTTAAAATTATACATTTAGTGGTCTCTGAAGTTCGAAAGGTTGCCGACTGCTGATCTACAGTACATCGCAAAGGTGCACTGTCAGCGGTAGCCACCCGGGGCACTATAGTAGATTCACATCAACCGTGCATTTGATGTCTAGGCCAGTCTCTTACGACGCTCCTGATTGGCTGTTGATAAGCCAATGACAGGGCTGGAAACTTTCAGTTCTCTTTCGAGAGTTCACATAGGCAGGATGTATGTACCATCTCTCCTGAAGTATACGTCTTTCAGGAGAGGTGGAACATACATCCTACCCATGTGAACTCTCGAGACAGACTAGTTTCCAGCCCTGTGATTGGCTTATCAACAGCCAATCAGGAGCGTCGTAAGGGGCTGGCCTAGACGTCAAATGCACGGTTGATGTGAAATTACTATAGTTACTGATATCATAGATCTAAGCAGAAGTACGTGATTTCGATTACTTGTAATTCAATTCAGTTGTCCCTTTTGAAGTCGAGTCACTGGTTCTGCATATCCGGATGACAAATCTCCTTTATGTGCAGAAAGAATACAATAATTACAACAAAACTGGTATTATTATATAGTCACTTTCACACGGTGATGTTTTTACAACAAAAGAATTCAAGAAGCAAAATGACAAAATCTTCAGATTTCTGGCCAAGACCTTTTACTTATTTGTAATCTATTTATCGCTTACTTGGGGAGTAAGCCAACATACTACTTTTTTGTTGATTTTGTTCCCTTTGTAGGGTTAGGAAAGCCCTGTGGAAAAGTCTATAAAGGTCTAAAAAAAAAAGGTGTTTTGCGTTGAGTTAAAGATACAGTAATTTCAGGATACAATATTTATGATTTATTTATTAGAATGAAAATGTAAAAAATAAATAATGTGCATGTTAAACAGTACAGAACAATTGTTTCTAATAAAATACAGCGTATTTATTTTAATTTTCGTTGGTGAAACAACAACGCGCTATTTGACCATAGATTTTAGCATGCACCTCGTTTATTTAGTTATCCGTGACACGAAGGCATCATTTATTGAGACTTTACATACTCAATGTTTACTTAGAAATATTCTCCCTTACATCAGTTAAATAATCAAAAAACGCACTATGAAATATTCTGACATACATCAGCAAAATATTGAATGACGTATATTATGAAATATTCTGACTTAGATTAGCAAAATACTGCAAAACGTATATTATGAAATATTCTGCCTTATATCTTGAATATACTTCTATTTTGATTTTGTTTGAAATGGATTCCTTAACATATGAAAAACAGCACTAGAGTATATATACTCTAGGTTCATTTAACGGTGTCACTTGGTCATCTGTGAGAGTCCTAGTGCTTTTTTTTTTCATATATGTTAACAAATCCATTTCAAGCAAAGAGAAAATATGAGTATATTTAAGATACAAGGCAGATTACTTCAAGATTTACACCTCTCAGTATTTTGGTAATGTAAGTCAGAATATTTAAAAACATACATAATTCAATATTTTGGTGATATATGTCATAATATTTCATCCTTTCATTTACTTTACTAATGTAAGTCAGAATATTTCTAAGTAAACATTGAGTATGTAAAGTCTCAATAACCGAGGCCCTCGTGTCACGAATAACTAAATGAACTAGGCGCGTGCTAAAATTTACGGTCAAAAAGCGCTTGTTTCACCAATGAAAATTATTTCAATATGATGCATTTCATTAGAAATAATGTTTCTATACTGTTTAACATGCTCATTATTTATTTTTTACAATTTTGTTCTAATAAATACATCATAAATCTCCTATCCTAAATTTCCAGTATCTTTAACTCAACGCAAAACACCTTTTTCTGATCTTTATAGGCCTTTCCATAGAGTATACTCGTTAAGGATGCTTCGTGTTGGAAAGTTGCATTGATATAACACACACACACACACACTCACACAAAATAATAATAATTTACAAGTCACGATGTGCGCAAGCCCGCTGACATACTTTAGCGGCATAGGACACTCCCATTCCCCTAAGCACCCATGTAGAGGGTAAAGTCTCCCTATGCCATAAAGTCTAGGAAATATGGCACTGGCAACAATGTAGGGATATGTCTGTGCTGGAGGGGCCCAGGGTGGGTTGGGGGACTAACAAGCGGAAGAAACTTCTGAATGTATAAATAATTCTTCCTTTTATGTTCTATATCAAGGGTTCGTAATCTTTTTGATGACTTCAGATCCCCCCAAAATTGCCCAAAATGGTTATATACCCCCTTTGTGCAAGTCCACTCAATATAACTTAAACTTAGTTCAATACACGCTTTAGGTATGAATAGCTAGGAACAGAACATAGAAGAAAATCAAAAGCGTTTATAGTTCTATATAACAATTTATTTACAAAATGTACCCCTGTATGTATTGACACATTCAGATCAAATATATAAAAATATCCAGAGATCAAGTCCCATATCCCCAGCATGTGGTTCTCATACCCTCATGGGGTATGGATACCCCTTGTTAAGAACCATGTTTTACAAGGTCGGGACCAGACCGTACACAATATGTACACAGATATTATTAATATATATATATATATATATATATATATATATATATATATAAATATATATATATATATATATATATATATATATATATATATATATATATATATATATATATATATATATATATATATATATATATATATATATATTAATCGGTTCTTTCAGCATGTGATTTTTGGTAATTATATAATTATTTATATTTCGCGCGCGTTGTGTGTGTGTGTGTTAGAATGTTGTTGAACTGAGAGTTTGAGTTGACTATAAATCCTCTTTTTTTTCAGTTCAACAGTCTCGAATTCATGTCATATATACAGCGGTTTTCCTCTACACACGCCTTCCGTTTCTGATGAGGATAACCTCAGATTATTTTAAAAATGTAGTCGTAAAGCACGACTTCAAATATAAACAGATTAACTCAGACGAACGGCAATGCTGATAATCAGCGACGGTACCTGAAAATCAGTCGGAAAAAACGACCGAAAAAATTTCTCTTGAGACACAAATGACCGTAAATCCCATGGTACAAAAAGAAACAAGTCAAAAATGCTTCGGCGCAATCGAGTTTTCTGTACAATGTATAATACTGTAGGAAATTCTCAGCCACGGCCCATGAAACTCTCATCCACGGCAGAGTTGTGGCCTGTGTTTCGGCACTTATAGCGGTGCCAGACGCACGATCGTAGCAACCTTTAACCTTGAATAAAATAACAAACTAGTGAGGTAGAGGACTGCAATTTGGTATGTTTGATGACTGGAGGGTGGATGATCAACATACCAATTTGCAGCCCTCTAGGCCCAGTAGCTTTTAAGATCTGAGGGCAGAAAGAAAAAGTGCGGACGGACAGACAAATAGCCATCTCAATAGTTTTCTGACAGCAAATTTAAAACGATGATAATATACTGAAGAAACGAGGAACTGAAGACAAGGCAAAGAACTCTCCGGCAGATGAGGAGAGACTCCCCTCGAGACAAACTCTCATACATGAGGAAATTCTCGACACACGAACGAGGCAAGTTTAGTTCATTATGAGAAAATCTCTAAAGGTTTTCCTATACGCAGGCGCAACACAACTTCGAGTAAGTAATACACGGACATATACAATTAGCTTGCAAACGATTCGGCATCCACGTCAGATCTTTTTTTAATCATTTTTTCTCTGTCATAATCAATGGTCGACTGTCGTCCTTTCGATCAAGTACAAGACAGCTTGTTTGTTTATAGCTTGCGGCAATAAACTACGAATTTCAGATATTCTATCGACTACTTGCATTTGGTAAACAGCTGCCAACTTGATCACTAAATCAATTTCATAAAATAATAGTTACTTTTACAATTACCGAGTCTTTTTCTCAACTGTCTATCAATACTCCTTGCTATCGTGGTTTTCACTCATTGTTCAAGTAACAGACTGAACAAATACTAACTTAACGAATTGGCAGCCAGGTGCTATCCCTATATCATCAGGTCTTATGGGTAGAACAACGGCGTAAAAAAAATAAATAAAAAAAACCCACCAGATGGTAACAATTGCAATTGCCTCCAGCCCGTCACATACCTCATGGCTTACCAATTAGCATCATCTTGTAACAAGAATCTTCGATCTTTCACAGCTCTGTCAGCTGCACCTTCCTTCCCACAGAGGGGGGGCCAACCGAGAGAAGTTCAGCTAACAGCAGTCGGTATTGGGAAGGTCTCTTAATGAGATCCGTCGAATCCTATATTTCCGTCAGCAGTGAACGAGGCATCCGTTTTAAATGAGGTTCGGTGACTAGTATAGCATCCCAACCTCGCTTCTCAATAAGTTCACCTCCTATGTCCTCCAAGACGTGTATGAACGAGTCGTTTACAAATGGCAAAACTCGGCAACCCTCTTCAGCCATTTGTCCATCACCTTCGTGCCTGAATGAAGGACGTTCGTCGCCCTCGACTTTGGATGCCTGGCAAAGCAGTGATGCTTATCATCCTCTTTCTGGATGCCTTGTCTGTCAGTCCCTGTATATCTTTATCTGGGAGCTTATCACGAGGGCTTATTAGGGAGGCTACTAACAAGCTTTACACGGCGGATAATAGACGAGTTTCTAAGAGAGAGATCTTGCTGTATCAAAGATAGATCATTTACCACTCTCCTTCGATGTTTATGCTTCCATGATCTGCCCCTTTTCCAAGTAAAAGATAGGCAACATAGCGCCAAAGAATCTAGGAAAACTCAAGAGGTCGTATGTCTTTACTTGAGCTCAATCGACACTTTTGAGACTGATAATTATAATCAGTAGTCCCTACCACACCTAATTAGGGCGTAAGTATTGCGAGTATGCAATACGTGTATATATATATATATATATATATATATATATATAGATATATATATATATATATATATTTTATAATGTGTGTGTGTGGTACCAGCAAATAAAAGGCGTACAAAATAGAAGAGGTGATACCACAAAACCCAACTTACTCAAATTTAGCTGAACGAAGCGTAATTCATTACATCAAAATAACCCCAAACAACGGACAACGTACACTGTAGTACATACCAATGAAATAACACCCTGCATAAGACTTCCAGCCGACTGAATAAATACAAATGACGGAGAAACAATCACTGCAAACAGAGTCATGTTGAGAACCACCATGAATAATCAAAGCAACAATCGATTCGTCGATGCCTGTAGATAGATATTCAGTAGTGGCCTGAGATGGAGCATATTTTATCATCTAACATTATATGACGGCGATGTTCAGACCACTACGGTAGAGGGGGTGGGATTGTAGGGGATGGGGGAGGGGGGAATGGAAGTGGGATTGGGAGAGGGATGAAAGGGAGGGGGGAGGGAGGGGGCGGAGGAGTAAGGAAGGGGATTGGCTTCTGCTTCCCGTTCTGTGTCTCTCATTAATATTAAAGCAAATCCCACATCCCGTGAAAGGCATTTGATGGCGTCTGTGAGAGAGAGAGAGAGAGAGAGAGAGAGAGAGAGAGAGAGGAACGGGATGTATGTAAAATCGATTATTTTATTTAACGTGCAAGTCAAAGCTCATAAAAGAGAGAGAGAGAGAGAGAGAGAGAGAGAGAGAGAGAGATCCTCAATTTTCTACCACCTGTAAAATCGATGATTTTATTTAACGTGCAAGTCAAAGCTCATAAGAGAGAGAGAGAGAGAGAGAGAGAGAGAGAGAGAGAGAGAGAGAGAGAGAGAGAGAGAATACTCAATTTTCTACCACCTGCCTAGAGATTTATATCCCAATGGAACATTTATTGCAGCTCTCCTTACAGGCACAAAATAAATTATAATCGAGAATTAAGTCATGATCGGCAGGTCGGCAGATCAGTCGCCGATAGGAGGAGAGGTGAAACATAAACCAGGAAATATATTTTCTTCTGTGAATCCTTCTGATTGCGAGTTTTTCGCCCGACCAAGCGACGGTTTTCTTTCTCCTCTGTTTGTCTCGCGTCTTGTTTCGATCATAATATTCCCTTTCTTCGGAGGACGACCCTCAGAGGAAGAAAAAGCAGCAGTCGATTCAGAGAGGACGTTCAGTTTTCTTATATTAAATTATATCTGTAAATATATCACCGAAATTAATAAACATCCTCTGCGAGGAATATCATTCACGTTAAAAGTATTCTGCGAATGAACGAAACCTTCCGTGTTCTGGACCGCTCGCTCGCAAAAATTAACAACGAAAGCTTTTAGAAATAAGCAAAAATACTTTAAGAACTTCATGGCCATTAGCCTTAATCCTTTTGCAGGCAGAACGGGGAAATTGTTCCTACGAAGCAGCTTTTATTATTATTATTATTATTATTATTATTATTATTATTATTATTCACTCACATGTAGAAAGATTGATTTTTCAGATCATATTTCGTATCTTCGTAATAGCATCAACAGTGCACGGGAACATGATCCATACAAATAAATAGATAGTAATAACGGTAATAACTCTCCTATTAAATACTACAATGAAATATTACAGATCCACGTGAAGCTAACAGCTTACAGTAAAAGGGACACAATGTTATATGACATTCACGCAGATACTGTTTTCCGGAAAAAAAAAAAAAAAAAAAAACAAAAACAATACCTGAGGTATTTTACTCCGAAAAATCGGTGTGACCTCCAAGATGAACTTGGATAAAACCACCAAGGTTTAACCATTGACTACAAACTTCCTTCTTTAAACTTTGGGCTTAAAAATCTTGATGTTGGTCTTTTTGTTTTTTTCTTTATTTTTCCGCCAAAAAGGAATTCCGTTATTGATCTTTGTTCGGAACGTACCTCAGTCACGTATCCCCTTTTGACAGTTGATTACAATGCAGATGTCTTTTGGAAATTAATGAAAATAAACGACATAACACGAGAGTGATTCACGATTTCCCACACAAAATTTCCATTTTTTCTGAGCGAAAATTGGCCGAGAAAAATTTTTGCTGCATTGCATATTGAACGCCCCTCTTACGTGTGTATATATATATATATATATATTATATATATATATATATATATATATATATATATATATATATATATATATATATATATATATATATATATATGATATATATATATATATATATATATATATATATATATATATATTATATATATATATATATATATATATATATATATATATATATATATATATATATATATATATATACCCAAAATACGATCGCCCGAGCAACGCTAATATTACCTTGACTGTAGGAAAATTCTAGTAACAAATAATAATTTGGTGACATACTGCAAAATTATATTATTTCCTTGTTTATTTACCTTTTACATAGTTACTTCCTCTTATATATTTTTCATATAGCGATATCACAAACAGAATTGTTTAAAAAAAAATAAGATTTTGAAAATCTCAAATACCACACTTAATTTTCATCTATATCTCCTACCTAGATCGATATCAAAGATGTGAGAAAATAAACTTGGAAGGAGCAAAAAGTCCAGCCCATTCCAGTTCTCACGGTAATCCTTCACGCGACGCACATAACATTTCTCTATACACTTAAGAAACTTCTGAAGGGCCGACGGGATGGGCAACGGTCAACAGTCACCTAGCCCAAGAATTAAAAAAAAAAAAAAAAAAAAAGATAAGGCAGGGTTAGAGATCAGAAAAAAGTCAAGGAAAATTAAACACAAAACGGAGCTCAATGGACTTAATCTCTGTATTGGCAAGATGTCATCTGCAGATTTTGTCATTATTATATTTATTGCTGATATTTTAATTATTCATTATTACTGTGATAACTATCAAATTAAAGTTTTTTACTGTGATTACTATCAAGTTAAAGTTTTTTTACATTCAATTTTCGTATTTAGCCCTCTGGACCTGACTACTGTAACCACCTAAGGTCTCTAGTTGAAATTTAAGCTATATAATCTGTACACTAACTGTTATAACTCTCAATGCATTTTTTTTCTCACTAATATTATTACTGATATTACCAGTATTATGATTACTATCCTTTATGCTACCTCAGCTATTTTGTGGATAAGTGCCGATTATTCATTTTTTTTATCATGTTGTCTCATGTATCTAGATTGTGTATGTTACTGTCTGTATTTTGTATATTCCATGTATATGGCCCTGAGCTGAAATAAAGGATATTATTATTACTATTATTATTATTATTAATATTATTAATAACTGGAAATAAGGAACTGCAGTCCAGTACCAATGAAGATATAAACGGGTATTGGCTGTTTCGGTTGCTTCAAAGAAACCTTAAATCAAAATTATGATTGCGCCGAGCGAAAGAACTGATCATCTCTAGTCGTTCTGATATCCAACCATCAATATCACGTCCTTACTGAACGATCAAAATTCCACAGGCTTGGCCCAGCGCCCTTCTGGGTAATAGCCAAGGTGTCTATACTAGAGCCTAGGAATAATTAGGAAAGCCAAATAAAATACGCTCCAGTTTTCGCTCATAAAGGTCTGTTCCCTTAAAATCTAATTGAATTAAATATTTAATACAGTAGTAGGATATACGAAAATGACCAACTACAGAGAGAGAGAGAGAGAGAGAGAGAGAGAGAGAGAGAGAGAGAGAGAGAGAGACCCGAATTGTATTTTCACCTCATTCCTGAAAGTTAGTCCTACGATCCAAAGGCTGGCTCCTTATCATTCATTTATACGCCAAATTTCTAATTTACCTTTTTGCCTAATCCTGTCAGTTACGGATTCAACTTGTCCTCTCTCTCTCTCTCTCTCTCTCTCTCTCTCTCTCTCTCTCTCTCTCTCTCTCTCTCTCTCAAATTTGATTTTTAAAAAAATCGTGCTCGCCCCGTAAGCGAATATGTGCGCTCGTGTTTCCCAGAAGGTAATATGTGAATGACTGACTGATGCCTGTATGCAAATAATAACTGATAGCTTTTGGGTCGTACTTGGATAACTGGAAACGCTTTCGGCCTGTAGTAAAAGTTGTTTTCAGTCGGTCTCCGGCCGTGTGCCTGTAAAGCGTTGGAAAATGGCACATTGGTTTTTATGGTACTGTAAATACCTTATAAGAATCATGACCATATGACTATTGTAGCTGTGTTGGCCAGATTTCTGCGATGAAGCTTCTGATAGACACGTTCGGAGGGAGCCAAGAGGACCTCCCCCTTCAAGTATCTCTCTCTCTCTCTCTCTCTCTTTATTTTTTTTTCTAATAAATTCCTTTCTTCCCCGACGGCTGCGCCATGAGGCACCCATTGGCAATCGCAAAAATCAGGGTATGTCTCATGCTGATTGTAATTATTCACAGAATCGTCTGAGCACTGAAGCACGACATATTTCTAGCACCGAAGTACTTGTATTCGTATATTTCAATGATAAATCCACTTCCCCCTCTTCCAACGCCACGCGTTTAATCCCAGAATCTCAGACTTTCACAAACATTGTCGATTTTATCCGAGCAGCTGCAGCAGCATCAGCCGGTGCCAAAGGCGGTAGCAGCAGCAACAGCTTCACGTGTTAAACGAGATGAATGATAAAATCATAACTCGTTCGTTAGGCTCTAATTAATCTGGAAACTTATCAGCTCTACAAGGTCAAACACACCTCGGGATGCGGGATTCACAAGCGCCGCGTCCTTTGATATCATTATGTGAAACCAGTTCTCACTGAGGAGGTTATTGTGGCAAAGGCGAAGAGGAGGACCCAAGAGCAGATCAAGAACTATTCCTGATCAGCTTCTTTATTCGACAATTAAATTCTGCTTAGGAATAACCGGATGCAGCATACATGATTATCTTACTGTTTGATGGCGAAAGAAATAAAAATGCAGTTATTAACTGTTCTAGGCAAATAAAAACCATCACGTTAGAAAGAGAACTAGGGACAAATATTTTACATCCAGATGTTTCCTCCTCGAAAACATGGACGAAAAAAAAAAGGAAGTGAGAAAGATGTAAGGAAACACAAAAGAAAGCAATCTACTCGGAGACCGCGAGGTCGTGACAGTCGAGTGTGTCGTAGACTTCTACAAATAAGCCTTTTCTAATCCCCATCAGGATTACAGCAGAGATGCCTTATCGAAGACTCTAAGTCAGAAGTTAAGAAGATGAGTTCGGCCAAATCCCCGCGATCCCCAGAAGCACAGTTGTTTGCTTTTCCCCGACTAGAAATTAGCAGTCGAAAGTACGTCATCACGAACATCGTATGACCTTTCAACTGTTCCCTGACGCCTCACCTGATCAAGATCATAATCGCGTGTGATTTCTAGATGGCTGTATTTGAATGCCGTTCTTGAAGGGAATTCAATTTGAAATAAGATTTTATCGAGAGATCATCGGTACGACAACTGACGGCATATGCAAGGCCCTTTAAATATACTCTCAGGGTACGTCTAAAAGGACCTTGGGGGGCGTACCGGACCTTGGGCATACTGTAGTATACTAGCGATCGTAAATGACGTGACCGTTGAAATACTCAAAGACAGTCTATCCGGAGTGTTTATATTAAAAAAAAAACTCTGACTGGGGTCCATAAAACAAATTTTTACGAAAACGCTTATGATTCTCAAAATGTCCTAAAGGCTGGAATCAAAGTCTACAATGAGAAGGTGGAACTAAACAGGATAATAATGATTTGGCATGAAGAAGTTTAAAAATATAGAATGGCTGTCGATACCTGAAAGATATTAAGGAAACTAAACTGATTCACTTATATACTGCTGTCACCTTACAATAGAAATATATTGAGCAAGGAGTACACGGAAAAGCAACACATACACAGAAGACCCCAGGCTGCTCCAGCACATACTTATGTTTGCATTACTTTGGGAAAAAGTGCTTGAATTACACAACCCGTAAGGAATCACTCAAAGTAGCCTAGGAGCATTTACTTCTCTTCATTTTGAATAAGCTTGCATTTTCAATAGCTAAGTGATTTTAACAAATACATAGTAAAGAACAGAAATAACTTAATATTTATATACAAATTAAAAATAAGAGGCGAGAAAACTTAATATTTATAAAACTAAATAAAAAAGGAGACATAAGCAGGAATTACTCATAGATTCCGACATTGACCTTTGAGTTTTCAGTAACAAGACATATGTAATTCACATTTGACTTACTCATATAAGAAAACTGATAATGCCATCATAACCCTCAATTGTATCTTGACCTTGAATTTTAAAGGTAAAACTATATTACGAGACTATGGAATGACAATTATGATTTATTTGTACCATAATATGTAAAAATGTGAAGTCGGATCTTGAAGCACTTAAACATTCAAAATTTCTTTTAGTAATGGCAATATCTCACAATTATATATAAAAGCACCTTGACTCTGAGGGCCATGATCGGCAAGATCTTTTTTCCACGGCAAAATATCGATAACTCGTAATTGATTGGACCCAAAGGAAAACCATAAAAAAAAAACATTCGCTTGCTGGATGCGTCTGTCCCGATAGGTAAAGATTGCGTCTGTCCAACAACAACAAAAAAACAACATTCTTCAAACTTCACTGACTGAGGAAACTTTAGATAAATATGATAGAAAATGAATATGGAAAATAACCGGAGATGCATATTTTCATAATATACATATATATATATATATAATATATATATATATTAGATATACATATATATATATATATATATATATATATATATACTACTTTGCTCTGTGTGTTCTTATGACTTAATTTAGAATATGAAAAGGAATACTTGAAAATACCAAACATGCGAAGAATTACTAGTAACAAGTAGCGTAAACGAGTAGTGTCAGATAAAATTTTACTGATACTAATTTATTACGTGAGATGAAAAGAGTTTATTGAATTTACGACTGATTAAAAAACTATTCCTCCTTGTCCATACACATACACACACAACACACACACACAAACACACACACACACACCACACACACACACACTATATACTATATATATATATATATATATATATATATATATATATATATATATATATATATAAACACATACACACAAGTGTAAATGTGAGAGGAGAGAGAGAGAGAGAGAGAGAGAATTTATCATACTGAAACGTTTGTATTATTGCGAAAAGAAACATTACTGACAAAGACCTTATCAAGGCCCACTAAATATGCTTATCGCTGTCTTCAGCGCAACACGAGCGTAAAAGTATCAATTATACCAAAGAGGTTGCATTGTGCAAAAAAACCCATTCAGTTCGTAATTGACTCTTTAAGAGAGACGCCCTTTTTGCTGGACACACACAGACAAACTCAGTCACGCCATCTTCATGGGGTCATGCTTTAATTGCAAGGGAACGGAAATATCATCGTGTAAAAAGGCGTCTCTGAAAACAGTTTGAAAAAAAAAATACATAGTTATGAATCCAATATGAAAACAGAATGAGTCATGAGCGAAAAATTTTGTCTGATAAATTCGTAGTCATGAGCTGCTCTTTTAATTATATATTCAGTAATAAATAGATTCATACAATTTAAAAACAAGACAGCTTTCTGTGATAACATGTTTAGGGAATTTAGTTAAAGATTCACTTGAGGAGAAAAGTTCTGGATTCATGCTTGCTTCAATCTCCATTGGATGACAAATGATATCATTTGGTTTAATACCTTAACGAGGACTTGCGAACATATCTTTAAAAGAGAGAGAGAGAGAGAGAGAGAGAGAGAGTACTTCACAAAACAGAAGGGAGAGCTATCGAATGGAACATTATGTTTCTCATTTCCTGACATTCCGAAGCCATCCTTCTCTCCTCTTGTCACCTATCTCATTAGTGGCCTTTTAATGTCATTTTATCAGATGGTGTAACTACCTGACCCCACGCTGACTAGCTCTGCCTCTGATCGGGTGATATCCAAAACATCGCGGCTCCTTCCAGAGTTATCTAGAGGAATTTCACCCACCCTCAGCAGATAACAGAAGTCTTGAGGCAAAGGGAGGGTATCTAAATAAACAGGTTGCCACGTAGTTGTAAGGGGGGCACTTACCCCACCCCCTGAAATCATGGGAAAAAATATATATATATATATATATATATATATATATATATAATATATATACATATATATATATATACAATTGCTTTAGTCATTAAAGAAATGAGGGCGCTGATACTGTTTTTAGAATTAACCTGCTAGTTCAAAGGGTTAAAAGTGATTGTCTGCTTGATACCGGAAACTATCCATGTACATAGTAAGATTTGCTGCCCACCCGCCACCACCCACCCGCCCGCCCGCTTAGAAAATATGCTGCGGGCGCCCATGTGGGGGGCGGGGGGTTGTAGAAAAGTATATGAGGAGGACAGGTGAGGACACCTTACAACTGACAAGAAACATCACTAACTATGGGGGTTGACCTCAGTCATTCCACTCCGTTAGTTTTTGTACATCACTTAAAAGCGTAGGCATTTACACCAGACTCAAAAAGGCGTGGCAACTTCCAGGATATGCTTGAACGAAATGTCATTTCTCTATTCATAATCGTTAATTTTATTTTATATTATATAGTGATATAAAAAATATTGTAAGACTTGAGATTCACATATTTATATATATATATATATATTTTATATATATATATATATTATATATATATATATATATATATATTCGAGCTACAATGTCCTTTAATATCTAATTCGCTCTACCTCGGAATTAATATATTTTTCATATATGCTTAACCGAAGGGGAATTTTTCTCGATAATAGACTTGCTGGACCAGGGCACGAACCCGTGGATCCTTTCAACCAGGAAAGGATCCACGGGTTTCTTCGCGCCTGGTCCAGGCAAGTCTATTATCGAGAAAAAATTCCCCTTCGGTTAAGCATATATGAAAATATATTAATTCCGAGGTAGAGGCGAATTAGATATTAAAGGACATTGTAAGCTCGATATATGTATATGAATCACGGAAATGTGATATGACTTATATAATATATATATATATATATATATATATATATATATAATATATATATATATATATATATATATAATATATATATAAAACTAAACAACACATGAGCATGTTTCACAGAAAAATATTTCTGACTCACATCGGGATCCAACCCCTGCCTCCCAAATGAAAGGCCAGGGTGCTACTGATTGACCACACAAGTCATAAAAGAAGTTGGAATGTAAGGAAGTACCACCTGGCTCACTGGTGGGTCGGGAAGTTGGGTGAAATTCGCTGGCATGTTAGGCCCTGAAGACTTGCTGGAGTAGGATGTATCCTCTTGCACCAACCCCTCCAAAGCAAAGAGAAATTATGTATATTTCAACAATGAATCCTTTTCCCTAACGGAAAGTGAATCCAGGGAGAGATAACAAGGCGTAACGTGACCTCTAGCTTACTCAGGATGCATGCAAGATTTTCCACTCACGCATAAATTGTAAACATTATGTTCTTAACTTAATGCGAAGTGGTCTTCTGAATTAATACTCATACTAAGTACTATTTATACTAACAACAAGGAAAAAAAAAGGACCTAAATTAAACATGTTCATATGTTCTCAGTTATAAGTTGAAAAACAAAATAACTGAACAGAAACAGCCTAAATTCAATATACCAAATAAATTAAAATATCCTAAATTCTACAGTCAATTAGAGGCTTGTTTTACCAACGAAAATTAAAATAAATACACTATATTTTTTTATACTGTTTAACATGAACATATTTATTTTTTTACATTTTCATTTTAATAAATAAATCTAAATATCCCATCCAAAAATTCCTGTATCTTTAACTCAACGCGAAACACCTTTTTCAGACCCTTTTAGTTTGTAGACTTATTCCCCGAGTACTCGAAAAATGGTCACTACCACATTCATACTTTAGTACCTGAATTGTGGATGAACACCCTTTGCAGTTATACTTCCATAACATAGCCACTTCCTACACATACGATGAAAACTCACCTACAGCATATCTAGCACACATTTTCTTGATTCCTGAATATTATGGCCATTCCTTCCCAATACCTAACTAGAACTTCTCCTTCTTTCCCTGAACACTTCTGAATTATAGACTCTTTAATGATTATCATCATCCATTCTCTCTACATCATCGAACCATCTCAAGATATTCCTCTCTATCGTTTCACTTTCCGTCAACTCTTTTATCCACTTGTACACGCTTAACATTTCCCACTCTATCAGTTCTTCTCATACGGTTTGTACTATAAAAACAGTTCATCCCAAAAGTTCCAACCTATTTTTTATCATCTACACTCAATAATATCTTCACATCATTTCCACTAAGGAGATAGATACCTCAACAACACCTTCATACATTCTCATCTTGGCTTTCATAGACATTTCAAAGCACTTTCCACTTTTCCACACTCACCATTCTTGCTTAACCTATTTGTGACCCATGCTCTTTCTCGTTCTACAAATATTTGTTATGTTTACTAGTAAATATCTATGATATCAATATAATATGTGAATCAACTGGTTTCATTCACACACCATCGATATCAACATTTACTGATCCAGTTTCCCGGTTTCAATTCAGCATTATAACCTTACTCATGTTCACACTTTTTTTCAGTTTTCTCCTCTTGAAATAATTGCAGACCCTTTTGCCAGTTTATGTAGTTTATCTTTAAATTTCCAACATGCACTATGTCATTTGTCAAAATAACTGTTGTTATACAATATCCACGACTCATTAACATCATCAAAAAACATTACACCAACATCTGTTCCTTCGATGACTTGTCACTCCATCTATAAAGATACTGACCGGCCATGAGCATCTATTTCGTCTGTATTAAATGAATGCTGTATTAAATGTTTACAATGCCTTATCTTCTGTACTCTACATTTTCCACAACCCTTCCCATTGCCTCTCTCTCTCGATTCTATCATAAGGTGTTTCTAGTCCAGGTATGCCACATATAGCTCTTTCCCCTCTGCTTTCAAATTTTTAACATTACCTTTCCAAACCAAAATACTGATCTACGCACCGTCTTCCTTGTCAAAGTTCACACTTCCTTCCGTCAGTCGGTTTTACTTTCTCAATAAAATACCCGGGGTACATACTCCCTGGAATAACAAGTAGCGTTATGCCCCTTTAATTCTTAAAGACATTTCAAGTACTTCTATCACCTTTAAGCAACAGAACGCACACATACACATACTCACCACACACATTATATATATCTATATATATATATTTATATATTATATATATTATATATATATCTATATATATATATAATATAATTTGTCACATGAACATAACTGAGCAATTACATATATAAGAGATAAAATTTACAATGTATGTAGCCATGAAAGGTCTATAATCTTAGTAAGTAGCCAAGAAAGGTCTAAAATCTTAATCATATGGAATACCGTTACTAATAACTAGCAGTTTGAGTTACAAACCATTCAGGTGTGAAATCACAATAAAACAAGAATAGTAGTTGAACAAATGAAAAATACTAATATATGAAATGAGGTAATACGACCAAAATATAAATATGAATATAAATATAAATATAAATATAAATATATATACATATATGTATATATGTATATATATGTATATGTATATATATATGTATATATATATATATATATATATATATATATATATATATATATATATATAGTCACCAGTAGGGTTATCGAAACTCAGAAGATACATTTCGTGCCAACCTGACACATCATCATCAGTCTGTAACATAAAAGTAATTCACATTTGTAAAATATAAATTAAATTTACTTGCTAATTTAAAAAGGAATATAAAAACTAGTTGATAAGAAGTAAAAAAACTAAAATTATTTGCAGGTGACTTTTAATGTCACCTTGTAAATCCTTTTAGTTTTTTTAGTTCTTAACAACTAGTTTGTATGAATAACTTTAGTTTTTTTATATATTCCTTTTTAAATTAGCAAGCAAACTTCGATTTTATATTTTACAAATGTGAATTATTTTTATATTACAGACTGATGATGATGTGTTTAGGATGGAACGAAACGTATCTTCTGAGTTTCCGTAAGCCTAATTATGACTATATATGTGTATATATATATATATTATAGATAATATATAGATATAAGATATATACTTATATATCTATATATATGTGTGTAATAATATAATTTATTATATTATATATATATATATTAAATATTATATATATATATATATATATATATTAGACTTATAAATGTAGTAACGTGAACATGAACTAAAATGTAAAACAACGAGAGGAGAAAGAATGGGCTCTGGCAAGGAAGAGGATGTGTGAATCACTATTTTGTCTTGAAGAACTAAGAGTAAAGTCTGAAAGCAAAGCAAAAAAGCTATATGTGGCATAAACGGACAACAAATAGCTTACGATACCATCTATAGAAAAGCAATATGAAGCATTAAAAGATCAGTATCAGTTATTCAAGGGTCTCATATACCGACTATTTGGAATGACAAACTAATTTCTTTGTACAGGTGAAGTATTCTGAAAGAAAAATGAAAAAACTGAATAAGTTTGGAAACAATACCCGAAGTAGCATTTAAAAAAAAAAAATAAAAAAAGCAAGATCAGACTTCCAGCTTACTCGGGACGCGTGCAAGAGTTTCCCCTCATGCACAAGTTGTAAACATTATATTCCTAACTTTTAACGTAAATTAAAACATGCTAAAATCTACCGTCAAATAGAGCCTTGTTTCACCAGAGAAAATTAAAATAATTACGCTATATTTTACTACAAATAAATGTTCTGTACTGTTTAACACGCAGACTAATTTTTTACATTTTCATTCTAATAAATAAATCATAAATATCCTATCCTAAAATTCCTGTATCTTTAACTCAACGCGAAACTCCTTTTTCAGACCTCTATAGGCTCTTCCATAGACCTTTCCTACCCCTTATCAAGAACAACAACACCAACAAAGTAGTTTGTAGGCTTACTCCCCGAGTAAGCGAAAAGTAAAAGTGTTGACATCTAGCGAAGGAGAGAAAGGCGAGACCTTTTGATCAAGGATTCAGGTAGGAATTTACGCGAACAAGAAGGGGAAAATGGTGACGAATCCTACACAACAAATCAATATTCCCTGCATCAAGGGATATGGCTAACATGAAAATTTACCATCGATCCTGAAGGAAAACAGCAACTTTTAAAGAAAACAACTCATATCTTGAAGGAAATGGCAGCTTGAACTATGTCGTTCCTCTCCATAACAAGTCTGAATTAAGCTGGACACACGGAGGTTAAGGGCTTTTACTCAGTTAAGTTTTCCAATCAAGACCGAGTTCCAATACGGAAGGAAGTAGAAAGAGGGCATACAGAAATAGTTGGTTATTTGACCAAATTTGAAAACCATTTGTTATTTTCCTGTGTGTGTGTGTGAGAGAGAGAGAGAGTGAGAGAGAGAGAGAGAGAGAGAGAGAGAGAGAGAGAGAGAGAGAGTAACGACACATTTAATCTTGTGTACTACAAGCTTCATAAAAAAAAAAAAGTAGCTTTTGTTCCGACAACCTGAACGAGAATAACCTCTAACAGCCGAGAAGATAAGGAGAAACTAAACAATTTTCAGTTTTTATTACGAGGAGAGAGAGAGAGAGAGGAGAGAGAGAGAGAGAGGAGAGAGAGAGAGCGGAGGGAGGGAGAGGAGAGAGAGAGACGAGATGAGAGTGAGAAGAGAGAGAGAGAGAGAGAGAGAGAGAAGCTTATCTAGTGAAACGTAAAAAAAAATTGTCATGACATGCCTTGCTTACGGGAATGAGTTACCGGATGCTTGCGAGCGACTTGTGGCCAGTTACACATAAACGGAAATCTCTTCTACAAGTGAATGAGTAATCTATTACTGGGTTATAAGGAAGCAATAGACCTGCTATAACTGAATGCCGTTGTTTGCATTATCATCTTCACACTGACGCAAATGTGGATTTGGTTGTGGTCTCATTATGTCTCGTAAGGAATAAAATGGAATAAAGAGTTTAGGCCAAAGGCCAAGCGCTGGGACCTAAAGGTCATTCAGCGCTGGAAGGGAAGTTTAGAATAGACAGGTCTGAAAGGTGTAACAGGAAGAAAATCGCGCAATTATACTATGAAACAATTGTCAGGAGACGGTAGATAGTAAGATGGAAGAAAGGTAATATGAAAGGAGATATAATAAAAGGATTGATTGAGTGGTTGGTTGATTATGAGCTATCTGGCGTTACAACTACCAGGGTCACCGACGCCGAATACTAAATGTGATCTTTTAACTTTTATATTAAACAAAATTTTAAATAATCTTATCATTTATCAGAGATACATATAAATTTGGTTTTAAAAAATTAATTAAATAAAATTCTGATAAAAAGAGCTGCTAATTAATCTGATCACATAACAGTAAAACTTAAAAAAAAAGTAATATACGATGACAGCTCAGCTGTCATATATTTGAGAAGACCAGCTAATTTAGATAAAAGAGATAACGTTATTAATACATATGCTTTCTGGTTGCTGTAACTGACATTTCCATCAGTTATAGTCTACATAATGATCAATTTACTAACTAAAACTACTTTATCATCACCATTTTGCTAACTAACGTAACTATGAATATTACGATGACTAATACTAATTTCAAAATTAAAATCATATCGTTGCTGTCATAAACATTAACATCAGCATCATTATCAGTAACATCATCAGCTTTAGCTGTATAATCAAGTATTCACGTTAACATAATTACCATTAGAATCATAACTTGGCATAATCATTTGTTAGTATAATCACTAACCGGAGAACCACAGCCTCAAATAGCTATAACGACAACCTTCCCCGTTTCGAGACCTCTTCCAAAGGGACCAGAAGAAAAGCGGACACAACCAACCAAAGCCCGAACGGTCGTGTACATCAGAGCCTGTTTAAACAAACCTAAAAGCCCTTTCACACCACCACACCCCACACGCCCGCAACCCCGTTGAACCTCAACACGCCTATAATCCCGACTCGTATTAACCCATCCTTAAATCCTAGCCCCGTGGCCACACGCCTCCGCTGCTTATTCAGATTCCTACGTTCAAGAGGCAAGGCGCCCCCCCCCACCCCCAACCCCCACCCCCATCCCGCCCTCCCCCCAGGCCACATTAAGCCGAAAAGGAATACCGTCACAATATAACGAAGTGAAAGGGAGGACGTAAACCGAACATAATCCGGACGCATGTGCGAAGCGACATAAAATAATCGAGTAAAATAATAATCGGCAGACTCCCAGTTCAGACCTGCAGACTATGAACGCAATATATGCATTTTGCCAGCGATGTATTGGGCTCGCATTTTAACGAGGAAATTTTGCTTGCATCCTAATGAGCTGATGACACGGGATAGCGCGCAACAACTCCCATCTTTACAACTTCCAAGACACCCATTCCACTCAAATTTCGAGGAGGTTTATAATTGGGAAGCTTCAGAAAACCAGCGTCAATCACATAGCTATGAAGCCACAGCGAACGCGACGAAGATAGATCTGATTCTAAAGAGAAATACGAGGACAAATTGAAATGATGACGCTGTATTTTATTAGGAATAATTGTTCTTTGCTATTTAACATGCACATTATTTATTTCTTAAATTTTATTCTATTAAATAAATCATAAATATCCTATCCTAAAATTCCTGTATATTTAAACTCATCGCGAAACACCTTTTTCAGACCTTTTTAAGCTTTTCCCTACACCCAGGACCGACTTAGAGCTCTAAGTGGGTCCTGCATAGATCTTTCCTACGTCCCCCAACAACAATAACAACAACAACAACAACAACAACAACAAAGTAGCTCGTAAGCGTACTCCCCAAGTAAGCGAAAACTCCAATATGGCACGAAGAGATACAGGTGTCAAAACTATAATAACATTTGTATGAATGATGGAGAAAGTTCTAATTCATTCAAACCGAACGAGAGAACGGACCAATCTCTCTCTCTCTCTCTCTCTCTCTCTCTCTCTCTCTCTCTCTCTCAGCGCTCGCACATTTTCTTCTGCTGAATCGCATTACTTATTCCCATCTTCCTGACCATCTTGAACCCGAACTCTGTTTAGACCCATCACTCACCCATCGGTGTCTCAGTATCTAGGCGGTTCTTCCTTCGAAATGTCTGCCAAACTTCTTTACATAAGTTATACGGTGGAGTTCAGAGGCTATCTGCATTAGCAGCCTCCTCTGCACAAGCACCGGCCGATCTCTATTTTCTGTCTTTTCTTGCAAAGACGATTGCAAATCATATTTTCTTCGCCACTTGGGAACTTCTGTTCTTTCCAGATTTCTTCATTCATTCCTATCGTAGGGTACGGAAGTAATGTAGTTGACCGTTTCTCATTCATTCGTGGATTTTCCTACCCATGTAACCTCGAAAAATTATATTTTTCTATCATTCATACAGATGAAATTGATGTTTATATTTAAAAAAAATTGCTCATTATACATATCAAATTGAACAGACTAACAAAGGGCCTCCTCTATTTG
>NC_061101.1:54556649-54561649 GCF_015104395.2 Macrobrachium nipponense | reverse complement strand
TATGAAGGCCATCACTTAAAAGTCACAGTTCGCAAGCATCCTGCAATCAAGGAGAAACTCGGTGTACCATCTTCGTACAACAACTATAGAGATCTTAATTATCGATACCACTCCCGCAGTTGTTCAGCAGTTAGCGGACATATTGAGATGTATTTCCACTCTTCCTTCTTCTGTGTGCTTGCTTTTTTTTTTCTTTTTTTTTTCTAGATTTTTGTGTGTTTGTATTTTAACCATCTTCCCGGACGTTTAGACAAATACTAATATATCGGAGCTGAGCGGATGTTTCTACCCAATCACTCACGGGTAGGAGGGCTCAGGAGATGGGAGTGACGGGGTATTTGGTATGGGTCGGGCGGCCTTAGTAATGAGGTAACGGGGTAGAGGGGGCGGAGGGGGGTATCGGAGCAGGAAAAGGGCACGAGCTTTAATGCGTCAGTCAAGGATGTCTTCCTTCAACTCATCCGTTCAATGGGGTATTAATCTTCACTATTTCTATTTCGCATCAACAGTGACATGCAAATATGTAAAAAAAAATAATTAGAAAATAAAAAATAAAAAAAACAATCGAAGTGATATGGAAAATCAGTAACGCTTCGTTAAGTTTCTTGATCATTATTGTACATCGTAATTACTACATACGTTTTTGTTTAAAATGTCCATCTTCACAAATAACGATTTTTACCTAATTCATAAACAACGCCAACGAATACGTACGAGGTTGAATAAAATGCACAATACTTGTAATTGAAACAAGTAAACTGCCACAGCAGAGAGAGATTTTATTTAGAAAGTCTTTCCTCGGAAAGCGCCGATGCCTTCGAACTTATCCCTCCTCCCTGCCTCTCTGGCCTTTCATGTTCCTTCCCCATTAGGCTTAAAAGAAAACCCGAGGGGATTATCCCCCCCCCCCCGCCCCGTCCCGTCCCCCTACTCCTCCTCCTCCTCCACTAACATTTACCTCGTAACCTCTCTCGTTCTCTTTTCCATTCTATAATTCCACCACTCAATTCCTTCTGCTTATCCTTTTTCCATCTGGCGACCTGTGTGCATCCCCACCCAATCCAGACATCGAGATGCGAATAAAGACCCCCCAAGACAACCCCCCCCTCCTCCCACTGGTCTAACGCCCCTCACTCCATCCCACCCCGGGGAGAGGGCCTGACCTAACAGACGCGGCGGTTCGGGTCAGGCATTACCATTCATTTATTCAGCGGGGTCATGACCTAAACACCTCTCGGCGTCGCGCCCTCGCCCACATTCGAAAGGGCCTGCCTCAGGAGGGCTCTTCGGGACGATCGGAGACTGTTACTTAGCTTATTGGTGATTCGAGTTGGTCAATAGAGCCGGTGTTTCGTCGCTCGGCTGCTCAAGGGAATTCCTTGTGGCGCGGCTTCCATCGGTACACATCGGGTGTAAATATATGTAAATATCGGGGTGTTTTGATCGAGGGTCTACGAACAAACACGGCTCATTTGGGCATGCAGTGCAAATACGTCACTGTCTTAGCATTCCGGGATGTAAATGGCGTATTGTACGAGGCTTAAAGGGAGCCAACAAGTCCTTGTTTAGAATTAGGGCTGGGCACTCAATCCATGCTGTTGTGAAAGAAATCATGTAAATATCCTTTTTCAACGATGGTCAAGAGGCACAACAGTTCAAAGGAATAGGAGCAGAAGCGGCTATTTAGCCCGTTTGTCCCTTTCATAATACCACTTGAACTTGGGTAGCGGCATTATTGGACGAATAACACTTATTTTTGGGGGGACGAAAACGCACTTTTTTTTTTTTTTTTTTTTTTTTTTGGGGGGGGGGGGAGGGGTGGGGGACGAATAACAGAGTATTTTGTTTGGACGAATAGCATTTTTTTTTTTTTTTTTTTTTTGAACAAATAACTCTGTTCTTCCTTCCTTTTTGTATATTAACTTTAAGCACCGTAGGCTCTATATGTTTTCCAATTAGTTGCATTAAACAATATTTGATCGAGTTCAGGAAAATCGAATAAATTCTGACATCATTCGTGCATGAATGGTTTTTAAAAACTTCAAGACGACGAATATCCATGAAATATTCTCGGAAGGAAATCTTACTTTACCAATTACCATCACCCTGCTGGAGAGAAATTTGCGTTTGGCAGCGCCACTGCACCCGCAGTCGAATCGACACTGCATTCGTTAAGGGCCTCCGATAACTTGAGAACCAACGTTCCACTGGACTTGAAATATATTCGGAAACTTGCTTTTCCCAAGGCACCTCATGATTTCCGACAAATTGACACCTCTGCACTGGAAAATGGAACTCGAGTCTCTTCTTTTGGCCACAATTCCATAAAACAGATACTTCCAGATTCTTGGAAGTGGAACATACATTTTAGGCCGAAGGCCAAGCGCTGGGACATATGAGGTCAGTCAGCGATTACGGGGAAACTGACATTCAGAAGGTTTGAAAGGTGCAACTGGAGGAAAACCTCAAGGCAGTTGCACTATGAAACAATTGTTGGAGAGGGTGGAAAGTCAGATGGAAGAAAGAGAATACGAACGGAGGTACAGTAAATGAAATGAAAGAAGTTGCTGTTAGGGATCGAAGGGACGCTGCAAAGACCCTTAAGTAATCCCTTAAGTAGTCCTTACAGAGCACCACGCGAAGTGCAGTTGGTGCACTATCCCCCCACGGGGTGCACTTATATAACATTAATAATGAAGCTAACGATATGAACTGTAACTCGAGTAGAAGATACAAGTAACAGCAGCGAGAGAAAATCTACATCTGTAAAAGAGGCATTTCTCATTAAATTTACCGTTGTAGCATATGAATAGAACAATCATTGCGGAGATTCAATTAATCCTACAGCGTTACTTTTTTACGCAAACACTTGCACCAAATCTTTGCCATTTTTGATAGCTATTACTCCCTGAGTAACTGCAATGACCTCTCTCGTATTACTGTTGTTATTAAGGATTTCTATAGAAATTTCTATACTAATTTTGATTACTGAAAGATTACTCAGATGAATCGCATTTCGAAGATATGAAAATCAAAAGCAAGTGTTACTGCTCGTGGTCTGTGAGCAACTTCTGCCTCTCATCCTCGAACTCTGAGCATTTTCTTCCAAAACATTGAATTTTTTTTAACAAGGTCTGCCAATCTTTCTCCCGGCTGGAAATTCCCGAGATGTATACTGGTATTCTGGCAGGATGGAATAACTGGAGGTCTGCATCAGAGGTCCTCTGTGGCAAGAAGGTTCCTCCGAAAATGAAGGGAAAGTTTCATAGGACGGGGGTCAGAGCAGCAATGTTATATGGAGTGAAACAGAGGAGAAGAAGATGGATGTAGCAGAAATGAGAATGTTGAGATGGATGTCGGGAGTAACAAGGGAAGATAGGATTAGAAATGAGTATATAAGAGGATCGACAAAGGTAGTTGAAATATTAAAGAAAATACAGGAGGGAAGGCTTCGATGGTATGGACACCTGTTATGAAGAGAGGAACATTATGTTGGAAGACATACGATGGAAACGGAAGTGCGGGGAAGAATGAAGAAGGGAAGACTAAGAAAGAGATGGCGTCCTGGTAACACTTTGGGTGTGGGAAACATTTTAAAGAATTCTCTTTGGTTAGTTTTTAAGATATGACGTCCCGCTCTTTCAGGGAAAGTCCGATACTAGGTTACAGTTTAGGAATATGCCTCCCGATCTACTGTAATTCTCTTTTTTAATTCTACTGCCATTGATTATTGAAAATTACCCAACCAACCAATTTTTTTTCTTTTTTAAATCAGAATTTGACTCGTTCCTGACCTTCACGTTTGTAACTCCGTAATAAATTTACCACCCCAGGAACTTTCTTAATCACCCGAAAGACCCTTGGGTTGATGAGCACAGGAGTCATTTGTCTGTAGCATAAAGCAAGCAAGCTAGCACACAAGTCAGCGTAAATACTGACCTTTCTTCTTATCTTGAGCATCTGGTTCGGGGGGTGGGGCTCACTTAATAGGGACGTCCATTATTTATCCTTCAATTTGTTTCAAAGTTTTTGCATGTATCAAGGGTAATTAAAGATTGCCATGAAAAATTTCAAAAATATTGGTGGAAACGTTTTTGCGTTATGACAGTTTTTATAGGTTTTTCTTAGCGTTTTCAAACCTTAATGTAATTTTTCAAATTAGGTTACATATAATTTTTTCTTTCTCAATTTATATATTTTTTTTCCACTATCTTAATTTCTCATTAATTTTTTTTTATATTGGCGATATCAATAGCGTTTTTGTTGATTTTAAAAATTTATATAAATTTGTTATCCACCCCCTCTTTAAGATAAAGAGCCTTACCAAAATGGATTGATATTTCTTCATCCAAACCAACACTTGACAGGAAAGTAGAACTCAGAGTGCGAAAAATATTAGGACTTTGGTCTACTCACCAATCAGGTAAAGATCCTGTTCCTGACCACTCCTCGTTGCCTCACAACAACAGATTTTGTAAGGCCAGAGAGTTCACAAGCTTCTGATAATTTGTTAAACAAGCTTTTGACCAAAGCAGTACTGGACAATTCTCAAAAGTTTCTTCCCACTGACGTCCAAGCATGGCTATGAAAGCTCGTTTTCTCAATCGGAAGTGATATGTAACAATCAACATGAAAGCAAAGCATTTTACGATAATCCTGGAAACTGCAAAAATGCTCTTCAACGATTAGCTCTAAAATGAATTAAATATTGATGATTTTACCCATGCCTGTCGGGTTTCACACACATAACCAATATTACTCAACAATAATCAGATAACAGCTTAAAATGAATAGATATCCACAATGCTTTACGAAAGCATTTCGAATAACAAGCAGGAAAAGCAGAAAGAAGAGATAAAAGAAATTAGATCCTTGGTACCAAACTTGAGATTTACAGTCTACGAACACGACGTTGACAGAACTCCAATGGCAGGAACCTTGTCCTAATCTGATACGCCTTCTCGACTTCATAATTAACGCCATGATTCAATCCGACGTGC
>NC_061101.1:54544149-54551649 GCF_015104395.2 Macrobrachium nipponense | reverse complement strand
TCCCCAACACTGCTCCTCACTCTGGTAAATACATTCCGGTACATCTCTTGTATCAATCGCACATACTTCTCTGGCACCATCTTCTCCCTCAGGCTCCTCCATACCTCTTGTCTCGGGACTCTGTCATAAGCCTTTTCAAGGTCAATGAATACCATATGTAGGTCCCTTTGTCTTTCCCCGAATTTCTCCATTATTTGCCTCAGACAAAATATACCATCTGTTGTTCCCCTTCCCTTCATAAATCCCATCTGCTCTTTACCTATTTGTACTTCTTCTCTCAGATCTAGCATCTCATCATCCTTTCCAGTATCTTCAAAGTGTGGGACATCAATTTAATGCCCCTATAATTACCACACTCTTGGACATCGCCTTTCCCTTTAAAAATTGGGATCAATATACTCCCACGCCACTCATTTGGTATCTTTTCCTGTTCAAGGATCTTTATCATAAGATCGTACAGTATATCCACTCCTTCATCTCCTAATGCTTTCCATGCCTCCACCGGGATCATGTCTGGTCCGGTTGCCTTCCCATTCTTCATCTTCTTCAGTGCATTTAGTACCTCTTGCCTAGAAAACCTCATTACCATGCCAATGTTCACTTGCCCATCCTCCAAGTTACCAACATGAAATTATTATTATAATATATCCTGAACATCACAAAAACTTAATTGAGAATAAGAGAAACTGCCGATTTCTAACGGGAAAGTCTAGTTGAAAACAATGGCCGAACCAAAAAGGAAACCCTGTATTGATTATGCAAATGTGTTCGCACACACACACACACACACACACACACAACCCATTCATCCAATACAAACACAAAGTTAAACGTGTATACAATGAAAACGATACTGTTTTAGCCTTCTAACAACTGTCATCAATAGCCAATTGCAAGGCAAGTTTTCTTGAGGGAGATATCAAAACAGGGTCAACAAAATAATAATAATAATAATAATAATAATAATAATAATAATAATAATAATAATAATAATAATAATAATAATAATCTACTCAAGTGTACATAACCGCTGATTTTTCTCAGCCATAAAACAATACATAAATCAAGATTACAAACCAAATCTCTTGAATTAAACTTTTTATTCGCCCAGAAATATTTAGGTTTTTGTTACGTTTTGTTACTTTACACACCATTAATTAGCAGACATTTGCATTATACTATAGATGCGATTTTCGTCTGATAATAACAAAATCGAATAAATAATAAGAAACAATTCTCATGGAAGTCATTTCGCAGCATTTTTTTACCGGTTTCTTAAAACTGCGTTCGTTTTGTCGGTTCATATGGGAGAGTTATCCCCGCAGACTTCACAATAACTTACAATTCATATACTCGCTTGCGCTTTTCAAGTCTTGAGTAAATTACCGTACAGAACAGCTCGATATATTTTTATCATGAAATCAGTGAGTAGAGTGATAAAAGATCATCAACTATCAGCCACGTCTGGATCCCGCTTTCACATGATCCAAGGTAAACGTGATTCCCTATCAATTATTATAACGATTAAATGTTGCTTTGAGCTGTTAGAAAATAAAAAAATAAAAAAACAAAAAAAACAAAGATTATTTCCAACTGATACGTTATTCAAAATGCTCTTATTATAAATTGAAATCAGTGCATTTCGTATTTTATGAAACCTGATCAGAAAGGACTTTGTGTCTCATTGACAGCAGAGGGCGAATTGCGAGTTAAAAGCCCTATAGCAAGTATTCATGTTTGGCTCAGTTAAATTGAAACATCATTTAATATTCGTCACACCTAAAAAAAAATCCTAAATTAACTTTATTTAAAACCTGAATTAATTTCCTCTTTTCCTACTTTTTCATCCGATAACAAGAAAAGGTCAGTCACGCTCGAGCCACCTAAGATCTTTTAGTGGCGTTTGGTCAGCCATCTTTTCACGAACTGAGACGCAAAAATATAACAAGTTATTTGCAAAGGCTGAAGAATTCTGAAAACTATAATATGAAGAGGGTTGCCCACTCGGTTTATTTGTATAATTCAATGATTTTCACACACTGGGAAAGCCTCATTTCTGCCGGGTGCATTCGGTGCGCTCATTTATGAAAGAATATAGTATTATTTCTTTATGATGTTTCATTCTGATAAGCTACATATGTATACGTCATTTTAGTATAAAAAATATCGCTGAGTTTCATAACCCGCATCTCATTCATATGATTTTTCACCTCTCTTTCATAATTAATTCTCAAACCCTTTTCCAATTTCGTTTTTTTAGAGTTTGAAGGGTTTTTTTATGTGTTGATTGACGTGTAGTTTTGTCTATGGCCATTTGCGTCCGAAATAAAGCTTTTGAAGTTGAATTTGAATAGGCTACAGTTAATATCTCTACACTTAAACAAGACAAGAAGTCTCGGCACCAAATGGATTTAAGTAACTTGCTTGTTTATATGGTGTTTTGACGTTGCATGGAACCAGTGGTTATTCAGCAACGGGACCAACGGCTTTACGTGACTTCCGAACCACGTCGAGAGTGAACTTCTATCACATCACCAGAAATACACAACTCTCACTCCTCAATGGAATGGCCAAGAATCGAACCCGCAACCACCGAGGTGAGAAGCAAACACCAAACCAACCACGCCACTGAGGCGCTTGGCTTTAAGTAACGGAAAAAACAAAAGTTTGCTGGGTAACAATGAGACTTTTTTAACTGTTTCAGGGCTGAAGCGAGTTCTTGCATTTATTTTCCAGCTACATAAATATTCCTTGAATATAATGAAAAATGGATCTGCAATTACGAATGAATTCAATTTCTCTTAAACGAGAGCAAATATTTCATGTCCCAAGACTGACTCTATACTTCGTTTCAATCCAATTGCTTCGGTTATGTTTCAATTATGACGCGGCTTACAAAATAACCACAGGTAAAAAACTCACAATTTCAAGCTAAACTATTTCTTAATAGAAAAAACTTCTATTTCTTAAGTAAAAAAACTTCTATGTTTTAAGTAAAAACTTCTGGTTTTAAGTAAAAAATTTCATTTTGTTAGTAAAATAAACTCCTACTTTTTAAAGTAAAAAACTTCTATGCTTTAAGTAAAAACTTCTAGTTTTAAGTAAAAACTTTTTATTTTTTTAGTAAAAAATCTTCTATTTTTTAAGTAAAAAACTTCTATGTTTTAAGTAAAAACTTCTAGTTTTAAGTAAAAAAAAAAACTACTATTTTTCTAAGCAAAAACTAGAATTTTCGATAATGTTCGTCCTTGAAGTGACAAAGTCTATCACTCAGTATAGAGTCCTTCAATTTTACCACTGGATTACAACCGTTGTATGCCAGGTAAGACCATGATACCCCGAATGCCATTTGAGGCACTTGATAGACCCCACCTAATTATACTCTGTTTTTTTTTTCCATCTGTCCATCCGCCTGTGGTGTTTGCGCATGGTAACACTGCGTCCTGGGCTTTAAATAATATCCTATTTCGAATATTAACGGTGTAATTCGCATACAGTAAACTATTTAAACACTTTTCAGTTGTAAATGTACACCAAGATGTCTTTTTATTTACCTAAAACTTACACACAACGTAACTATTTAAAGCCCGGGACGCAATGTTACCATGCGCGACCACCACTGGCGGATGGACAGATGGAAAAAAAACAGAGTATAGTGGATTTCTGCCGTATACCCCGAGTTATAAACTGAATTTCTTTCATAGGTGGAACTAGATACGGTGCCTCTTTTCAGTGTGCTTTAGTTACTAAATACACTAAAATTAATAAACATCTTGAGGTCAATCTAGCATGGTTCAGTAATATCTAGACCCCGAAAAAAGAAAATTTGTTTGTATGGTGTTTTTACGTTGCATGAAACCAGTGGTTATTCAGCAACGGGACCAACGGCTTTACGTGACTTCCGAACCACGTCGAGAGCGAATTTCTGTCACCAGAAATACACATCTCTGACACCTCAGCGGAATGCCCGAGAATCGAACTCGCCGCCACCAAGGTGGCAGGCCAAGACCATACCGATCACGCCACTGAGGTGTGGAAAAAAGAAAATGCAATGTGAGGACCCAAACAACCCCAGTGAATTTTGCGGCCTTGAAATTTGCATGTTATAACTTTTTTTTTAACTTGATTTCCCTATAAACCTATCAAGTACGTTCACGGATGACCAGATCAGCAAAACAATTAGTGGCTATATGGCAACTCATTCAATATACTTTAGGGTAACGGACTTCTCAAAACGTACTTAGGGTTTACGATTAAAACCATATAAGACCAACGAGAATGAAAAACTGAAGGGGATTATTGTAAGAAAGTAAAGATATAAGAAGTTATATTAACTGTTATAAGCTCCAAAGCTAAGATTTGTCAGGGTCTGTTGGAGACAGTTTGTATTCAAGAGGCAGCACCGAATTTGATCAAATATAAAATTCACTTTCAAATTCGCTGAACAAAAGAGCATAGATTCATGTGCAAATTTCGGAAATATCATATGCATTACGTTATTTATTTCTGTCTTGAAAACTCGGCTTTCCCCAAAATTGAACAGCAAAAAAACAAAAACAAAAATCAATAATAGCAACATCGATAACCTTACCACCAAAGTTAATAGTAATAACACTCCATAAACAAAGCTATTCAGAAACCACGATGACACTAAAGCGATAATAAAATCGCTACGATAATAACAATAATAATGTCAATGACACCAACAGCAACACAGCATGCACATAACCTGATTTCTATATCACTGCTTTGGCTAAACTCGCCATCACGAGAGCAGGCGAGACAGAATGAAAAAATGGCGCTATATTTGCACAACTCCATTGACAGCTTCATTCGAAGGCTACATCGCCGTGTTGATCGCAATTAGCGAGACCTGCCTGCAAATGCTTTTTGCAAATATGGTCTAACACGCAAAGAGAGAGGAGAGAGAGAGAGAGAGAGAGAGAGAGACGAGAGATACGAAGGAGCGAGAGAGAGAGAGAGAGAGAGAGAGAGGAGAGCTTGCTTCTCCGGCCTCAAGTCGTGACGTGGGAATTTGCGCCCGAGGATTCCTGAATGGCTTCCTAATGAATATTTCCAAAGCAAGACCTGCTTTTTTTGTCCGCCTTCCATTGGCAGCTTCACAACATCCTTCGACACCGTTTTTTTTTTTCCCCCTTTTACACTCCGATAAAAGCGAACATTTATGCTTTACTTATTCGCTTCTCATTTGTGACGGATCGAGTTGCATTCTAACAGCGTTAAACGACGTTTCATAACCAAACCGCCCCCCCCCTTCCCCCAACCAAGTTTATTCACCAAAAGTCAATGATGCGAAGGGTGCTACCCAGTTAACATTTTTAGCAAGTTTCGTCAAAATCTAATGACCAGTTGTAGAGTTGTTAACAAATTTTGATGAAAACTGGTGCAAACAATAATCTAGCAACACCCTACACATCTTTAAAAATGGGCGAATAATAATGATAATACGATGATTGGCCATCAAGGAAACCTTCTTACATGTTATTATTGATGTTGTACATCTAAAAAAATAAACCAAGGCGTGATATGACCTCCGGCTCAGGCTCGAGCTAAATTCTACAGTCAAATAGAGCGTTGTTTCACCAAGGAAAATTAAAATAAATGCGCTATATTTTATGAGAAATAATTATTCTGTACTGTTTAACATGTACATTATTTATTTTTTACATTTGCATTCTAATAAATAAATCATACATATCCTATCCTAAAATTCCAGTACCTTTTATAGGCTTCTCCTTAGGGATTGCTTAACCCCCAAACAGGAGCAACAACAGCAACAACAACAATAGCAAAGTAGTTTGTAGGCTTACTCCTCGAGTAAATGAAAAGAGGGACTTTTAGCATTCACGTGAACAATGCTTGGCCGAGGAATTTGTTTCTACTGAATTTTTATAACTTATTGATGAAAAATATCTAGAAAATACTAAGGCCAATCTTATAGTTTCTAGTTGCGTCGTTACGCCATTTGCTTGACATGTTTCACAATGTACTGGCAACAAAATCTTCATATACACACATTTGTTCTCATATTCATATACATCAGATGGACCCTGTTTCGTTTTCGTCATTCCTATTATTTTTTTTTTACTTAAAAATAACTTTTGAATCACGAAAGATCTTATGCTTACAGTAATAACGGTAGCAACGGAAAGAAATATATAAAATATATAAACTCAGTCCTTGTTCGTTAAACAATTACGTAACAAGTTAACGGGTATTGCTTTTGCTTGGTAAATTATCATATAGAAATTAAAGCCCGTGGCTTGAAAAGAAAATAACCAACGCACTTCATAAAAGATGAATTTCGACGCTTGAATATCAAGTTTCACAATGATGCAATAATCAGACCAAGGTAACATTAAAAAACCTTGGAAACTGTACCCTTCACCGCCTACCCTATATATGTCCTCCTTGCCCTCCGGCGAAGCAGGAAGTAAACAGACTGTTCCTGGCGATAGATTTGGGTACAATGATTTTACCATCATCTTATTTCCATGTGTCCCTTCTTTTTTTAGGGTATTTTATTTTTTTTACTCATAATTCAGTATTTCAATATATCGATAGTGATGCCTGTTTAAAGAGGGCGTGATCCGACCTCCAGCTTACGGTCAAATAGAGCGTTGTTTCACCAACGAAAATTAAAATAAATGCGCTGTATTTAATAGCAATAATTGTTTTGTACTGTTTAACATGCACATTATTTATTTTTGACATTTTCATTCAAATAAATAAATCATAAATACCCTATCCTACAATTCCTGTATGTTCAACTTAACGCAAAACACCGTTTTCAGACCTTCTTAGGCTTTCCTATCCCCCAACAAGAACAACAATAGCAGGAACAACAACAACACCAAAGTAGTATGTAGGCTTACTCCTGAGTAAGCGAAAATGAAGACATCAAATTCCTGTTTTCAAGAAGTGAATTGCAAATATACGAGCAGCCAACCCAATGTTTCAACGAACCTCTCTCGGTCAGATTTTATTTTTATATTTAAAAACATTTTTATCAACCGCAAAACTCACTACCGGGATGATTATACCAAAGACTGACATTTTCTCTTGTTTATGAGCATATTCTCTGCTTGATAGATCCAATCACGCTTTTTTTTTTTGCCAGACAAAAAATATATATCAAAGAGAAGTTTTGATCAGTTCTTAAAACTAGGATTATTAACTGCATGTTTCAATGTAAGTTATTTCCACATGCATTTTGGGATTTAAAAAAATATTTAGGCGTCTATATATATATATATATATATATATATATATATATATATATAATATATATATATATATATATATATATATATATATATATATATATATATATATATATATATATATATATCTCTCTCTCTCTCGAAGAAATGTTTTGATAAACTCATAAAACTGGGATTATTACCTACACTTTCCGATGTAAGTTATTTTTATGCGCATTTTGGCTTCAATAAAAATATATTAAGGCATCAGTTTTGA
>NC_061101.1:54534149-54536649 GCF_015104395.2 Macrobrachium nipponense | reverse complement strand
TAGATTTTTTTTTCATTTACAAAGTACAGTTTAGCTTTCGAAGACATACAGTTTTCTAAATCCGGTACCTATGCACTGAGCAGACACCGGCTATACTCAGGTATATATGCGATCTTCCCAGCAACTCTTGTTTTCCTTCTCTAATCCCTGTGATGACCTGACCGTTGATCTTATACACCTCGTAACCTTTCCTGCAGTCTTCTTGATTGTATGCTTACTCCTTCGAAATTCGGGATTATCATCCCATTACTGGCAATCGTTTTGTTTACGTTCTCCCTAAAATTCTGGTATATACTTCCAGACGTGACCTTGTCCTCAAGTTTGTGACCTATGTCGCCTCCCATTGTATCTTCCTAGCAATTTGCTGAGAGCTTTCTGTGGAATCACCCTAATGTTTCGTCCTTATCGCTTACTCAGGGAGTAAGCCTACAAACTACTTTGTTGTTGTTTTGGGGGAGGGGGTAGGAAAGGTCTATGGGAGAGCCTAAAGAGGTCTATAAAAGGTGTTTCGCGTTGAGTTAAAGATACAGGAATTTTAGGACAGGATATTTCTGATTTATTCACTAGAATGAACATGTAACAAATAAATCATGTGCATGTTAAAAAGTAAAGAACAATTATCTCTAGTAAAATATAGCATATTTATTTTAATTTCGTTGGTGAAACAAGGCTCTGTTTGACTGTAGATTTTAGCATGTTTTAATTTACGTTAAGTCAGGAATAAAATGAAAACACTTATGGGGAAGGGCGCCAAAACAAAGATGGAATAAAACAAGAAAAATACAACCATGATTCCAAACAATAAAATTACTAAAGATTTAAACAAGAAAACTGATATATAGTATATATATATATATATATATATATATATATATATATATATATATATATATATATATATATATATATATATATATATATATATATATATATATATATATATATATATATTACATTAGTCGGGAATAAAAAAAAGCAAGAAAAAGGTAGCTGGAAATAAAATACCCACAAAATGGGAAAAGAAGAGGCTAAGGGTCTACCAGCACCTTCTAACATTTGTGATCAGTATATTTTGGTCAGAGAGGCAAATCATTCAAGGAGACAGCCAACCAGCACAAGCAGAACATTTGCTACCACACCCAAGCCTCAGCACTGCCCAAACAGTGCTGCAATCATAACCACATGATCAGTTGGGGTACAAACGGATTTCATATATAACAAGGTGTGATCTGACCTCCAGCTTACTCTGGGCGCGTGCTAGTATCTATGGTTAAATAGCGCTTTATTTCACCAACGAAAATTAAAATAAATGCGCTATATTTTATAAGAAAAAATTGTTCTGTACTGTTTAGTATGCACATTATTTATTTTTTAAAACTGTTTTTATAAATAAATCATAAATATTCTGTCATAAAATTCCTGTATCATTAATTCAACGAAAAACACCTTTTTTAGATTTTTTTAGGCTTTTCCATGGGGCTTTCCTAACCCTCTCAAAACAAGAACAACAACAACAGCAGAACACCAACAGTAACAAAGTAGATTGTAAGCTTACTCCCAGAGAAAGCGACAATAAAAATAGATCATCGAGGGTTATTGCAGAGAACACTCTCATCAACTACTATGAAAAAAACAATGGAAATAGGTAATCATTTAGAGGACAAGATAACAGCTGAAATTATACACCAGAGTTTTAAAAAGAGTAAGGGGACAATCCCCAACTTCGATGAAGTAAGCATACAGTAAGCTACAAATGTCTTTTAATATCGAATAACGACTCGTCCCTCACCAGGGGACTCGAACTCTCGGATGGTTGAGGAACTATGACTTTTCAGTAATTCTAACTCATCACTCACAAATCTCCCTCACAGTGTTTTATGCTGAGGTTGAGTGATTTTGATATTAAAAGGTAATGTTCACTTACTATTCGTGAATGAATATATATATATTATATATATATATATATATATATATGATATATATATATATATATATATATATATATAAGATATATATGTGTGTGTGGTGTGTGTGTGTGTGTGTGTGTGTGTGTGTGTGTGTGTGTGTGTATATATATATATATACACTAAAATCTGTAAGTCATCACGAAAACAAAATGGATAACTTACTGGTTAACGTACGCGTACCAGAAAAAACTGCATGCAAGGTACAAAAAAATAAATAAAAAAATAAAATAAAACCTTTGGCTTGAAATATAAAACAAAGGATTTGGTTTCGGGAACACTGTTAATAAGGTCGGCAGAGAAATGAATACAACAAATAATTATGTTTTTGTTATTCATTATCAGTTCCAATCAATACACATTAATTTTGCAACAAGGATAACCAACCAGGAAAATGAGTAACTTCTCTAAGAATTCTGGCTGGTTGATCAAGATTCATCTGGATGTTAAAAGCTGAAATTTATCGCTTACTTGGGGAGTAAGCCTACAAACTACTTCGTTGCTGTTGTTGTTGTTTTTGTTGTTGTTCTTGTTGG
>NC_061101.1:54521649-54529149 GCF_015104395.2 Macrobrachium nipponense | reverse complement strand
AACATGTTGCTTTGTTGGTCGAGTAATTACTATTGCTGACGCTGACGGCAGGCAGTTCCTCTTCGCGGTGCAGTTAAGTCACTTGCCATAGACATTCTTTCTCTTTTCCATTTAAAGCCTTTGGCGCGGGTCTCTCTCTCTCTCTCTCTCTCTCTCTCTCTCTCTCTCTCTCTTCCAAGATGTCATCCAGTGCCAATGAACAAGTTATGACATGAGTGAGAATTTCTCTCTCTCTCTCTCTTCACATATGTCATCCAGTGTCAATGAACCGTTATGACAAAAGTGAGAATCTCTCTCTCTCTCTCTCTCTCTCTCTCTCGTTCTCTCTTCCTCCCCCCCCCCCCCACCTGTTCTCTTCTCCTCTCTCTCCAGATGTCATCCAGTCCCAATGGCACGTTATGACATGAGTGATACCACCTCATAGCGGCACCTGCTATTAAATATGACGGGGCAAAACCGTTGGACAAAATAATATTGACAAAAGAGGACATTAAAAACAAAATAGACAAACTCAACAAGTTCAAATCTCCTGGCCCGGATGGGATTCATCCAAGAGAAATTAAAGAGCTAAAAGAAGAGATAAACTCTACAGAAAAAGTGCAGAACATAGAAAGGTACCAACAGGATGGAAACTAGGTAATGTGCCCCCACTTTACAAAAAAATGGTCCAAGAGAAGAGCCGAGAAATCATGGACCAATGTGTTTAACGTCGGTCGTTTGTAAGATTATTTATTCCATAATTGCAGATCAAATTGAGGATCACATTGATAGCAACAACTTGCTGTTAAAGAGTCAACACGGCCTCAGACAAAACAGATCCTGCCCATCAAAACTATTGGAGTTTTTTCATAACATGCTTGGTATTTACGACAGTAGTAGAGCAATAGATATACTCTACTTAGATTTCCAAAAGGCCTTTGGCAAAGTTCCACACAAGAAACTAATGACAAAAGTTAGAGCTTTAGGAATTGTAGGAGTAATCGCAGACTGGATCGAAGACTGGCTAACTTATAGAAAACAGAGTCGTAATAAATGGTGAAGAATCAGAATGGGCAGATGCAACAAGCGTAGTTCCTCAGGGTTCTGTCCTCGGCCCTCTCTTGTTTTTAATTTACATTAATGACATTGATGTAGGCTTAACTAGCAGGATGGCCAAATTTGCAGATGACACCAAACTAGGTGTAAATGCAGTAGACCCAAATACGGAGGAAAGTTTAAGAAATTATTTAAAGAAAATAGGAGAGTGGTCAAAAAGATGGCAAATGCCTTTTAACTTGGACAAGTGTAAAGTGTCACAAATAGGAACAAACAACCCTCATACCAAATACATGGTGCTTAGGAATGACATAAATAGTGTAGAACAAATTGGACCTTGGAGTCATTATTACCAAGAACTTAAAATCCACAAAACAGTGCATAAAAGCTGAGAAGAAGGCACAGAAACTAGTGGGATACTTTAAGAGACAGTTCAAATACAGGAACAAGGAAACGGTGCTGCAGCTCTACACATCAATAGTTAGACCTCATCTTAAATATGCAGTACAGTTTTGGTCACCAACACTAAGAAAGGACAAAAACAGATTAGAAGGGGTACAAGCAAGAACACAAAGTTAATTCCATACATCAGGCAAATAGGTTACCGAAGACGACTAGAGAGCCTGAACATGAATGGCTTAGAAACACGACGATTGCGAGGGCAACTAATAGAAACATTTAAAATACTGAAAGGCATAACAAAAGTAGACAGTAACCTATTTACATTATACGAAAACCAGACAATAAGTAATGGATGGAAACTAGAACTAAATAAATACAACACATCCCATTGTGGGAACTTTTTTACATACAAGATATGTGACACATGGAATAAACTGCCACCAGAAGTTGTAAACAGCAACAGTGTGGAAGAGTTTAAAAGAAAGCTAGACAGAATCATTAGGACTCTGTGAATGCACAGTAAAACTTGCTCCTAGAGATAAGTGAGTACACGATGTCTCCTCGGATGGACTAATGTCTTTGAGACATCCTAATTCTTGTAACTCATTGTAACTCTCTCTCCTCTCTCTCTCTCTCTCTCTCTCTCTCCAGATGTCATCCAGTGCCAATGGACCAATGACAAAAAATGAGAATCTTCTCTCTCTCTCTCTCTCTCCTTCTCTCCTCTCTCTCTCTCTCTCTCACAAACAAATCATACATACAAAATAAGCAATAAATGTATATCAATATAATTAATTTCAACACGCAGTACACCGCACATAAAAGTACAAAGATTAAGCCAAGCTATCATTATTTATTATAATTCATTAACTTTCATTCCATACCATTCCATGTTTTAGACATAACATTTTATGAGTTGTATTTTTTAAATAATTTCCTCCCGAATGATTTCGGGCCAGCACTGTAAGAGTCTGGTTAGACTCATTGGGCTGGTAAATCTTAACTTTATAATAATAATATCACTACGCTGACAATTTCAGCATCTTTCATTATCTGTGTAAACGAAAAATATAAAAAATATATGTAATCTTCATAAAAATGCTTCCGTTTCGAAGCCTATCGCCTGGTATTGGACATTTGCTTTTTTTTCCTCATTCACGAGTTTATGCAATTTTTCAACATACGCCCCTTTCTTCTTGAGAAGTTGCAAGGAATTATCCTTCTGATAACTTTCTGATACCTTTGGGGCGGGGTTGACCGCCTACGAGGATTATCGGTTGACTCTATCTTGTTTTTCTTTGCAGCCACCCACCCACGTACTGACCTGCGGCATGTGTGTGTGTGTGTGTGTATGTATGCGTATATATATGATATTGATATTTTGCACATATATAATAAGCATATAGTACGTGTATATATATGTATGTTTGTGTCTATACATACATACATACATACATATATATATACATATATATATATATATAATATAGATATATATATATATATATATATATATATATATATATATATATATATATACCTGTGACGAAATTAAATTACCCAGTTTTTCACAGGTTTCGTCACCCCTTCACATGTGCCTCTCCTGGCCTCCCCTTCGAATTCCTCCTACAGAGAGGCCAAAGGAGCCGGGCTTAGCATATCCCCCCAAAGCCAGTTTAACATAAGTGGGCTCCTCTGACGGGAATATTCTATCTCATTTTAATACCATTAGACATCGGCTAATTCCTGAGGGATCTTTGACATAAATATTCATCAAGCCAGAAAGGAAGAGAAAGAAAGAAAGAGAGAAAAAAAGGGACTGAAGATAAAGAGAGTCGGCGCGTCCCCAGAATGGGAGGTGGTAATAGAGGCTAATGGGGTCTTAACCGATTAGAAATTTGAAATTCTTCCCATCGCTGAAGGTGGCGTGACCCCTTCGGAGTGCGTTGGTAAAAGACGCCCGGCCCTTCTGAAGGAATTATCCGAGACCCGTGACACGCAAAGGGCCGCTACTATAATAATAACCCCATCCACCGGACATCTTTCAGTCCTTCAGCACCCAAGACTTCAGTTCCAACCAACCTTTTGAAATGTGCAGCCATCAAGGTATCACTGGTCATTCACTCTTTGCTCTCACGACCATACATTCGGAACTGAGCGAAAACAAAAAGACCGGAGATGAACTGCGCCAGAGAATTCCAGTGATGACCCCTGACCTCCTACATGACTCCCGGGCCAGCTTAAAATCTGAGAGGGACGAGGGGAGGGGGCTGGGGATTCAGGGGGCAGGTATCAAGAGAAGGGGGAGGAGGAGGAGGATGTTACATCATGTTGTTCGGATTCCTTCGACTGTCAAGGACTTCGTCTTAGGAAAGACCGATTTTCTTATACAAAAAAGAAAAAGAAAACCTTTACGCCACATAGACATATAGATCCTATTTACATGATACACATAAATACACGTTGTGTAGCTCTAATATTGACTGAAACCCCTCATTTTAATGAATCCTTCAAATATATTCACCGAGTCATAGCAGTCATTCGGAGCCAAGACGTTACTCACTCACAGGAGACGAGTCTCGTCCCAGGTGATAATGTGTTGTACGATAATCAACGGTAAACATTGACGTTTGTATGCAGTCGTATCCCCAATCCATTGCCCAATGTATCACTGCATGACTCGGACGTTGGTGCCGCAATGAATTCTAAGTAAATGCCGCTGATTTACAAGCACAATAAAAGTCGTCTCAAGTCCTAATAACACTTTGATCCGAACACAACAGGTCCTGAAATGACTGCTTCCTCCAGATACGTTGAAATTGGTGGGAAATTCATCCGCTCTTTCCGTGTTACGCATTTGGGCCCTCAAAACTCTTTTCCATTGTGTTCCGTACGCACGTATTTCCACTATGAGTTGGATGGAGGATTCGCATTTCAACTATTCTGCAGGTAAGGACGACGTTGTGTGATGGTTATATATATATATATATATATATATATATATAGTATATATACTATATATAGGTAGTATATATATATAATATATATATATATATATATATATATATATATATATATATATATATATATGGATATATATATATATATATATACATATATATAGTATATATACTATATATATATATATATACTATATTATATATTACGTATATATATTATCATATATATTATATATAGATATATGTATAAATATATATATATATAGTATATATATATATATACATATAGATACTATACATATAATATATATATATAGATATATATATAGATCATATAATGATATATTATAATACTATATAATATATATATGAGGATATGTATATGTATATATATATATATATATATATATATATATATATACTATATATATATATATAAGTATGTATGTATGTATAATGAAAACAATGCCAAGTGACCTTTCATGAGAAATACCAATAATTATAATAACCAAAAATGCGTCAGTGGAGGATATCTCATCAGATCTCAACAACATCTCAGTGCAAAATTATTGATGCGATAACTACGATGAATTTTTTTTTTTTTAAGTGGAACAATGTTGATGATCACGCCATGTCAATGTCTTATATCGGTAAATTGCATATATATATATATATAGATATATATATATATATATATATATATATATATATATATATATATATATATATATGAGATCGGATGAACAAACATTTATTATTCTTCTACTCATATCATTTATATATATATAAAAAAACATGAGCAAATCTTTGTTGTCTACATTGTGCTTGATGCATACTTCATTGTAAGTAAATGCATTCAAATATAAACGTCCAAACAACAAAAGACTGATTGGAAACTTGACCATAAATTGTCCAAGGGGCACGACCTTCGCTCATGTAACGTATCTACTGTGAAGACTTGCAACTTGCAATACCCACACATGCTTCCTACCCCGCTGCCACCTCCGTTTCTCCACGCGCGCACACCTTACGTACACATACACACACATATATATATTTTTCCCTACATATATAATGTTGAGAAGTGCAGACAGAATTGTGGTTAATGAAATCGCATACGTATCTGGTGACATGTGACCAGTAGATTCTAAATATATATACACAGATGTATACATACATACAATATCTTATATGTATATATATATATGTGTGTGTATGTGTGTGTGTAATACATTCGTTACATCATTCGGTGAATGAGAATTCAGCAGCACTGTGTATTATTCATTACCTCCCCAAATGGTTTATATTTCAATAATGACATATAAACCTTTCCCTCCTTCGTCATAAAAACAATCGCTATTTTGCATAATCACGAATGATGTATGCGTTTCTTCAAGTTAAACATTTCATGAGAGCCCATAACTGTATATGAGATACGAGGCTCAGAAATGCAGAAAGGGGGGGGGGGGGGTGCGAAATAGGAAATGGCTCTTAGACAGCAAATCAAGAGCTGTATAATAAGGTGGTATGCGTAATTTTTTTTTTTTTTACCCTCATAAAGCGTTAAGATTTTCCGTTAAACTTATGAAACGATCTATCTGGGGGTTTCTAGTATTTGACCTGTCGGGGAAGGGGGATGATAAAGGGGTCGAGAGGGGGGGGGAAGGGGGTTAGGAGCGAGAATGTTCATTCATCAACTTTAATGAACTTGAGATATTGTTTCCTTTTGCACGTACGATATAAAAACTAGTAATTATTTACGTAAAAAAAAGATTCGGATGTAGCACCTTTCATGCAGAGAGAGAGAGAGAGAGAGAGAGAGAGAAGAGAGAGAGAGAGAGTGCCAACGGAGGTCAAGAGTAGTGGCCATGTAAGGGAGACCAAAGGTCAGACGTTGGTGGGAGGGGACGGGAGGGTGATTAGGGGGGTGGAGGGAAGGGAGGAGGGGTGAGGCGACTAAAGTGGAGGATGCCAATGGTGATGGTGGCTGTTGTAAAAGACGCCTCCTTCTTTCCCCCCCGATTGTTTCTACTTCCAGTCGATATCTATCTATATTGTATGCTGATTTCCTTCACGTCGGTTAAGCTGGCATTGTTCCTTAATGATTATAAATGTGTGAGGCAGCGCACTTCGCTGGGTGTTGTTTGCGAGTAAGGAACGGGTGTTCTGTGTGTGTGTGTGTGTGTGTGTGTGTGTGTGTGTGTGTGTGTGGTAACAACTCACGAGGGGAGGGATGGTTATTAATCGGATTTTCTCTATACACCAACAACTCACTGTATGCATTTTCAACACTCCAGCGGAAACCTTCTTTCCCAGCAGCATAGAGACTTGACTCCAAAGGCGTTTGTAGTTTTAAGGTTACGTTTGACAGTCAAAACAATGTTCAGTTAATATTTCAAGGGCAGTACACAATGCATAGTAAAATCAACTCCTCTTTCCACCATCCATCAGTAACTAAATGATGTAGGTCAACCTCTCAACAACTAACGGACTCTAACAAACTAATGGATGGAGGTAAACATGTCTCAGAATTTCGACATAAGACCACCACCTCCTACGTCCTCAAGACCTTTTTCGTAGCATTCCTGCAAATACGATAAGTTTACAAAGGGCAGCTCCTTTCTCACAGCGCGCCTTGCAAAATATGGGTGAGGAATGGACCTTATTAGTAAAGGGAGGGTCTTATCTAGTCAAGGAGTGTATTAATGAATTGATACTACTGTATAATCAATATTGCTGAGACGAATCACTAGATAGGAAAGCATCGTATCTTTCTGACACATGATTTGTAAAATCGAGTTACAGCACCAATCTGAATATGCAGAAATGAGTGCCTGAAAATACACCAAAAGCCAACCAGGCGTCTCCGAAATGATGTTTCACTGACGTTTGGAAATACACCATCAGTAGATAGCCGTATTTTAAGATTTGATGGTAATAACAGAATACTTTATAAATTATTCACTTTTTCAACACGGTATCTACTTGAGAGAGAGAGAGAGAGAGAGAGAGAGAGCTGTAAGAAGAATGGTTCTTGTTTGGTACAAGGTATCTACATTTGAGAGAGAGAGAGAGAGAGAGAGAGAGAGAGAGAGAGAGGAAT
>NC_061101.1:54504149-54514149 GCF_015104395.2 Macrobrachium nipponense | reverse complement strand
TTTGTGGATATGAAATGGGTTCACTATCTGAATAATAATCAATAATAATAATAGTGATGCCAGTGTTAGTTTAGTCACGATCATCGGCTAATTTTTGTTTCATTTTTAATATTTTTTAGATTATAGCCAGGTAATGTGTAACCTGCATTAATAATTAAGATACAGCCAACTTAACATGATCAATTTCCAACGGCAATCTTTACTTACACTAGTTCATAATTCTGAATAATTATCTCCAAATGGGAACAATAATTTTTAAAAGTTCGCCAGTCGATTAACTATATCGCACGTGTTATGCATTTTCGGTCAGAGAGAGAGAGAGAGAGAGAGAGAGAGAGAGAGAGAGAGAGAGAGAGAGCTATCTAATTTTCTTTCATTCATCTCACAGGAAGCTTAATGAAGTGAGCAACATATTGTATGAAGAGGCAAACTTCCTTTTGTGAGACGAGTAATGCAAATAATGGAAAAGATTCTGTCACACTTTTCACCGTGAAAGCTGAGTTAAAAGATGTAAAGTGCTTTTATCAAAACAATTCAATTTCAAAATTTTACTTTTACGTTTCACAAGAATTGCCGGTTTTACTTAGCTATTTTGCATTTGTATGAAAATGCTTTCAGAAAAATGAACATGATAAAAACCAACGCTCTGTGAAGCGTTCAATCATAGATATGCCTGTAGAGTTATACAGTTATTTTGCAAGTTACTGTTATTGTCAGAATATGAGGAAGTATAAAAAGATCTTTTGTACAATACTGAATATTTACTGAATTTTTCCAAGAAATCATTAGTTTTTCCGGATTATTATTCAACATTCAAATGTGTTCGATATATTCAGTAATATGTTCATTTAGCGGCAACTACATTACCTGTCTACGCAATTATGTATATATGTATAATATGCGACCTTGGTAAATGTTTGTAACATTTTCTAACTATCGGAGCCATACAAGTAAGCTGAATGTTTGGTGGAATTCACAGCAAATCTTACTAATACGACTGCTTAACAATTTCAAAATTTTTGATGGTGTTCATATCTCAAAACCTCTGAAAGAAGGGAATAACTTTCCTTAATTAATAGTGAAATATCACTTTAAAAGCTTGTAGAAATTCTTAATACTGTTTGATAACTCATGATATAGTTGAACAAGGCGTAATCCGACCCCAAGCTTACTCGCAATACATGAACACATGCAAGATTTTCCCTCACACGTAAGGTGTAAGCATTATATTCCTAACTTTTACCGTAGGTTAAAACGTACTAAAATTTACGGTCAAATAGAGCCTTGTTTCACCAACGAAAATTAAAACAAATATGCTATATTTTATTAGAAATAATTTTTCTGTACTGCTTAACAAGCACATTATTTAATTTTCATATTTTCATTCTAATAAATAAATCATATACTATCCTAAAACGCCAGTATCTAACTCAATGTGAAACACTTTTTTCAGAACTTTTTAGGTTCTTCCATAGACCTTTCCTACCCCTCCCCAAAAACAACAACAAAATACTTTATAGGCTTACTCCCCAAGTAAGCAAACTGGCGCTGATCTCTTTCTTTTACCGACAGCCAGTGGGGAACAGGTCCCAATGCCTGAGACACGTTTCCAGTGTGTCGCTATGCCCACTGTTTAAACCTCCAACCAGAGGGCTGGTACCCATTTCTCTTACTTACCCTGGAGTTTTCAGGCCGCTAGGTTGGCGGGCCACCGGGTATATGCAATAGTGGCATCCCCAAAGCCAGCAGTGAGCAGTGAGCAGCGGGATTTGAACCCCGGTCGCATATTCCCGAGCTGTAACCTACTGCAGACCTCTCTGAAAAGTGGGACACCATATCTTAAAAACCAACCATAGAATCTTCTTGAAAATAATCTCATTGTGTTTCCCACACCAAAATTACAAAGGTGTATAGCACTTCTTTAAATTAACCTAGCCTACCCCAGCCTAACCTAACATAACCTATGAGCATGCCAAAACAAAAAAAACAAAAAAAAAAAAAAAAAAAAAAAAAAAAAAACAAAAAAAAAAAAAAAAAGGGGTGTTGTGCAATACTAGTATACATTTCGGGATTTTGCACCCAGGTCCTCTCGGCTGGTAGGCGAGAAACTTACCAATAAGCTGCTACTGCCGACATTATATAGTCGCCTAAAAATTAAATCATTCTCCTGTGATCGTCATATAAAACGGTTCAGTTTTATCTTTTAGCGTCCCATAAACAAAGCTAGAAAATACTTGACTCAAACTCAAGATTATTATGTATTTGGCAACGAAGCCTGAGGGAGGCTTGAAATTTCAAGCTCTAAATAGCAATATTTACTTTCAATTCACTGGAAAACTGACTTACTTAATACAAAAGTTCTCAGGTTGTCAAGCAAAAAATGAAAATAAAATAAAATACTATAATATAATAATAATAAAATAAATAATAATAATAATAATAATAATAATAATAATAATAATAATAATAATAAATGATCTTAGAAACGGCAATCATAGTAAGAAAAGTGATGGACTCCTAAGGAGGCAGGATGCAACCCGGAACCCCACACTATAAAAACCACCCTGTCGAATTAGAGGACTGTGATAGAGCAAAAAAATAATAATAATAATAATAATACTGTTAGAGAGAATTAAGCATTCTCTTTAACAGTATTTGCCTAAAAAAGGTCTTTTACCAAATAATAATAATAAAAATATTCATTCTTGGCGAGATAAGGCACAAGTAACGAGCGAGAACTGCAGTCCAGAGATCGTGACATCATTCACTAATATCAACCAATGAATCAGGAAGCACCGTAGGTCACATCGTAATCTTCAGGCTATCGTGACCTTACTCATCAAGATCACGTAAACAATAAGGTACCGCCGCGTGGCATATCGTTACAGGTCGATCCGATTAGCGATTTTACAGGTCAACGTGAACCTACCGTGGCATATAAATATCTACGACGCACGATTAATGATCAGTGTGGTTGGGGAGTGGGACCGGTAAAGAGAAGGGGAGAGAGGTTAGGAATTGGATGGGTTACCGTATGATGGGGTTGGGAGACCGTTTTCGAATTCCAGTAATTGGAATAGAAAATGTTGCACTAGAAACTGGTGCTGTGAAGCAGGCAGAGAATTAGTGTGCCCAGAGAATAGTTTGCGCTTTAATAGTTCATCACCTATAGGAACTCTGCATTGAATTTTAAGCCCCACCCCCCCCCCCCCAACCCCCCAAACCCCCTTCACATCCTATCACTTTGTAAGACCCGAAAAGTACTGAAAATCAGTAACGGTGTGCTGACTTGAACGGTCAGAACCATGGATCGCTGCAGAAGCAAGGAAAGTTACACCAAAAATTATGCTGAAAAACGAAGGGCTCCTGCCTGGCGACATTTTTATTTATTTATTTTCTTGTATTTATTTATTTAATTTTTAGTTACTTCCCAGGCAGATTGATTCAACTTTTCGTATCGAGGCTGTGAAAAAATGAGCAAACCAGAATAGAGAGAGAGAGGAGAGAGAGAGAGAGAGAGAGAAGAGAGAGAGAGAGAGAGAGAGAAGTGGTTAATCCCAAAAGAAAGATGACATAAGCGGAAACAATTCTCATGTTGATAAAGGTTGGACTCGGCATGTTGTCTGAGATATAGAACCAGTAATTAATGATTCGTCATATCAGGCAGGTAAATAGGAACAACTTCAGTAAAACCACCGTTAAATTCTAGCTAAAAGAATATCAGGATAATTAAGGTTAGATTTGACCTGAAAGAATATCATAACATTCGGTGATAATTCTTTTAAGTAACGCTCCTGATTAAATAAAGCTTTAATAAAAGTACATAACTCTGAAAAATAAGTAAGCGGGCTCGGTTACCTGACAGACAATTTATCACAGAAAACGTTCTACTACCCTTTATATGACGAAATTTAATTACTGTAATTTATTTGATTGCATTTACACGCATGAAGTGATGTGTCACTGAATTCCAGCGAAACTGGACGACCTTCGTCATAGCTTATGAAGATTCTGTACATTAGGAAATAAAGCGTCTCAAGAATTTCTTCATTTTCATAACTATTACCTGACAGGTTATATAGCCTCACCGGTATGGCGTTGAAAATTACCTGTACATAAAAAACCGGTGTACTAGTCAATGAAGCACCTAACAAGGAGAGTGGTGTTTGTATATATGCACTATGCGTACAATACTGCAAATAAATAGGATTCATATACACTGTGAGAGAGAGAGAGAGAGAGAGAGAGAGAGAGAGAAGAGAGAGAGAGAAAGGTTTAATTTTTCATAGCTTGAGAGGGGCGCGCGGTGGCACCTTTGGGATCAAATACCTTCCGAGATTTCTTCATCGTCGCTATCGCACTTTCCGTTATACGAATGATACTGAACCGAGCGATATATTCAATGATACTAAAAAAAAAAAAAAAAAAAAAAAAAAAAAAAAAGGAGAGAGAGAGAGAGAGAGAGAAAAAAAATAAAAGAGAGAGAGAGAGAGAGATGGAGATGAGACGGAGGATCGAGACGACGAGAGAGAGAGAGAGAGAGACATACAACAAGTTACATACGGAAAAGCTTGCAAAATTTCAGGAGAGTCTTTTAAAGACAGATGCGAGCAAGATAATCCGTTGCCTTCCTGAGACATGAGATAGGGGCGACCCGTTCGGCAAGATCTTAACAAGCGACTACATCTCCCAGCATCAATCAGAGATGAATTGCCCTCCGCATCATACCCATCATATTGACTGTTTGTGGGCTGACCTATCGGGGTTATGGAGAGCGATTCCTTTGTACTGACGAAAACCTTACATAACGGTCCATTTATATGGATCTCCCTTGATATGGGCCCAGCAGATCTCCGTCCGTCCGTACGTGAAAGGGGTATATGGGTGTGGTTGTAGGGAACAGGGGCGTGGGGGCAGAGAGCATGAGTCTTCACCAGGTATATGTATTGAAGGCAAAGGATGTACCGAAATGGGCGGCGAAGGACGGAAACAGAAGTGTAGGATCGGAAGGAGTTGGGGGAGGCGGAGGTGAGGTTACAAGATCCTTCGAATTTCGGAAAGATTATTAAACAGTCGTATACGGTAAATATGCTGTGTTAAGTCAAGTGCCCATGTACACTACCAGGTGAGGTTCTTTAAAGGGAGTAGATATGGGGGGAGGGAAGGGAAGGAAAAGTAAAGGCAAGGGTGTGTCAACCTCTCAAGAAGCTGATGAACAACAGATTGCAATTTTAAGACGGAGGTTATTCATTGGCTATAAAAGCAACCTTCGGCCACGCAATGGCTGCACTCTTGACTCTACACTGAAGAAGAAAAAATTGAAAAGGAACGGGACGCAGATCTCCGCTACCCTTCCCGATACTTTATGGAGGGTATGGAAGGCCCTTCCTTTGTTCCCTTCGCAAACTGATAACATACTTATGAGTTTGGCCCTCGTAAGTCAGGCGCTGAACAACGCTAAATCATCTCATTTCAGCTTCTTGTTGTTCTCGCCCATACCAGTTCTTTGCTGGGTCTATTGTTCTTTTCTTACGGAGACTACGGCCTCTTCTAACCGCCATAAAAGTGGGCTATCAAAATTCAATGCCTGCCTTCGTCTTCCCATGATGATTTCGCTTCTTCAGCAAGCCATGCGGGCAATGTTGGTCATACAATTACCAAAATAAGGAATGGCTGATCAAAATGACATACAGAAAAAAAAAAAAAATTGTTTGTCAAGTCTTTCGCACCCTGGTAACGTCATATATGAAGACAAACTTGCCTTGATGATCAAAAAGTGAGTTTATAAAGTCATAACAGAGACACGCTGGCTACCTAATGAGCGCTTCATCATTTAGCGTCCTCACGATCAAGAATGGTGCCCAAACCTCTTTCAATTTAAATATCTTGTCAGTCTGCTTGACCTTAAAAAAGTACAAGGGAATGAGAAAGGTTACGAAAAAGAATGGTGACGTACCAGCGCCCTATTTTCTTACATCTAGTAATTTCCTTCTCTAATATTTAAAGCAAAATTCACTATCCTCCTCTGAATAAAAAGCAAAAGCCACTATCCTCCTTTGTACAATGTCCAAATCACGTGAGTGAGTTACAGTTTCTCGTGCTTTCACTGCAGCAAGGAATCGTAATTCATCTTATTGTTTGTTAGGAAAAGCATGCCACGACTAAAGAGTGTTTAAAATTTTAGCAGACTTTGGCACCTAGGTCAAACTTATTTTTAACAGACCAATTTCAGACAATGTAGTTTTTTGGCGTAAAATAGGTGCATTGAAGAGCAAAGATAAGCTTTACTGCTCCACTGGAATTGATCAAAATACTTTGACACCTTCATAACTACAGAAAGGTCATATCAGAATTCAGTATTTACTATCCTTGTTTTGGCAATACATTCGCATTTAAAAATGTTGTTCTGTTTTAACATTCTGATGTTACTGATACTGTTATCAATGTGTTATCGTTTTAATCAACAAACGACGCTGTTAGAGGAAACTGGTGTTCAACAGCACTCGATAAATGCTAACATACATGTTAAAACGGGGCACCAATTTAACGCAAACAAGAAACTTGAGTCCCTTGTAGTTTTTCACACTAAAACAAACAGACCACAGCAGAGTTTAATGAACCGTTACGGACGCAGAGCTAATTAGCTACCAAATTCACCTCCAACAAGCTGAGGAGGAGGAGGAGGAGACCAGCTAGCGAACAAACGAAAATATATAACTCAAGATGATCTGGAAAAACCATCGCATCTGTCACTCCAAAAGGTGCTACGAGAGCTGCTGAAAGAGAAGTAAGGTGATCGGAACAGCGCCCAATAAATTATTTTCATCCTCAGGAAGAGGGGGCGGGGGCCGGGTGGGGGTTACCTGTCAAGATAGGAACTGGCAAAAGCCGAGTCTATGTTGTTGATTCGTTTCAATTCAGTCTTTCGATGAATAACTATACTCGATGATAATAATAATAATAATAATAATAATAATAATAATAATAATAATAATAATAATAATAATAATAATAATAATAATAATAATAATATTACCAGCAATAATGATAATATTTGGAGAACTTTATAGAAGCATTCTGAAACAATAACATTCATTTTCGCAAAAGAGTACGTAAGCTCTTCGGACTCATTCAATTATCTTCGTGTAAAAAACGAGCGAAGAGATTACTACAGAGTTCCCATCTCGGGTAGGCAAAATTTATTGACAACGGCCAGAAGAAAAATCTGCTACTTTTAAATCAACCAATAACCATAAAACATACGAGGACTGAGAGATGAGAAAGCAGATGCTGTATCGTTCATTTAACAGCCATAACTCTCTCTCTCTCTCTCTCTCTCTCTCTCTCTCTCTCTCTCTCTCTCTCTCTCTCTCATCTCTCTCTCTCTCTCTCTCTCTTCACATCTGTACTTTTTAAAAAGGATGACTTTAGAAATCTACTGGTAAGGATTATCGACTGAAATCAACAAAGAACTGAATATTTTGTGCGCAGTGAAGCAAAATTTATTCTTTTCCTCACTTCGAGGACTTGGGAATTTTGACACCGACACTTTAATAAAGAAATAAAACTGGGAGACCTATTGCAGTTTTGACAAAATGTCCTCACTTTAATAGAAAACATGATTTATTCACAGCCAAAATCGTTTGTGTGCCAACATGGTACCATTCAGCAGCTCCGGTATCTCCTTTGGATGACTCGCAGTTGATGCAACAAAAGTAAGAAAGGCAGAGAATGAAGCAGAAGCATCGTGAGTGACTGGAACTGACACCATACGAGCATCACTGGACAAGGAGAACGCCAGAAAATCAGTCACTTGGCTTGTAATCAAAGGACACTCTCCTTGCACTGAGTAAGGTGACAACAAGCACACACCATTACAGTAGAAGTGGAGGTGGCAGCAGTGGTATGCTGCCCTCAGGAAACACAAACATGGTCCTCTTTGACTTCTTCCTCCACTATCCTGTTGCTCTCACAAAACACAAGCAAGGTCTCATGCGACTCCTTCCTTCATTGTCTCAGCATGATCTTCTGTGACTTTTTCCTTCGTTACCTCCACTTCTTCCATTAGGCTAAACTGGGCCATTCAACTCTCAAGACTCATAGAGGGAGTTGGAGTGACTCGACGTTCAAGATCCAGAAAATAAAGGATATGAAATTACAGTATCTATAAATGGAACAGGTGGAAATCCCCCAACAGTTGCAGTAAGAAGTAATAGTTAGAGAGGATGGACAGTAAGATTGAAGAAAGGCAAGGATGATGTGTACACTCTTGAAATATTTATTTTAAAGGTGAAAAATTGGCCCTGCAAAATGCCATAATCTACATAATTCTTCGTTTCCTTCTGAAGAACATAACATTATGTAAGAAATCAAAATATAATGAACAATTCATGAAAAATATAAAACTACGTGAAAGGATAAAATAAAATCATCAATACAATATATTGCACTTGTTGAGAGCTACATCTGGTGGCTACTATGTTTTCTTCCTTAGAGTTTAGCCGCAGCGAAAGAACGTTTTAAAATCAATGATTTACCGACAACATTAAATTTAAATCACCCTCTATAAACAATTAATAATTCGTATTTTGAATAAAGCCAAATCCTTCAAATTCATGTCTCCAACATTTAAGCAAAATGAATAAAAAACAGTTAAATCGAATAATATATATCTATCATATATAAATATATATATATATATATATAATTATTAATAAATAAATATATCTATATATATATATATATATAATATATATATATATATATATATATATTATATATATAGAATTATATTATATATATAGTATACACACATACATAACACATTCATACACATACACACACAAATATATATAATATAGTATATATATAATATATATATATATATATATATATATAATATATATATATATAGTATATAGTATATGAATAACTTGATCACGAAGTATATAAAACGTGATGCTATGTATAAATAAAGGTTTTTTGCCACGAAGGAAAAATGAAAAGCGAGATAGCCGAACAGGACCGAAAGTACTCGGCTATCTCGCTTTTTCATTTTTTCCTTCGTGGCAAAAAACCTTTATATATATATATATATATATATATATATATATATATATATATATATATATATATATATATATATAGTACAAAACGAGCTCATAAACACATAAATCGAATAACTGAAACAAGTTCTTATCACTAATCACACATACAAATAAAATCGGAAAAAAACATAAATAAATGACATACCTTCGCCACAGTTAAGACTCGTGACACATATGGTAGCTGATTACTATTTCACTCACCTGTGAAACAGAAAAAGAGATATTATTACCTTTACACTAGAACAGATATAATTAGTATTACTATTATTATTACGATAATAAGATTGCAGTAGTCTGTGAACACTTACGTTAGACAGCCGTAGAGTTTCCCTCGTTCCGTTTTCTGACTTATTTTACTCGCTCTAATTAGCAACTAAAAACTGTTCTTTACAAGATTCCAAAAGCTCTAGAAACATTAAGAAAAGGTGGAGTTCAGCTTGCTTTGTGAAGACGTTACGTTCCGCAATAGACGATCTACTTAGTGAATAAAACAGAAAATCTGGATACTGGATCTCTTGTTTTATTGCTGTCCTACTAAGGTATTTATGATTCAACTTACAGTGGTCTGTCAGCATTCTCCTTAGCAATTCTTGTTAAGGAATTATTATTAAGAAATATAAGGAAGTAGAAGGAAAATTTTTTCATGACAAAATTAACGGCCTTCACAAAAGATACAGCAACAATAATAAAACAAAAAAACTGAGTTGAGGGGGGGAGAAAGTCAGTAATGTCATATAATATACGCACGTAGCAAGTACATTTCTTCTGTCTGTGAAGTCCTAAGGAAAACAATGGAAAAATTCTCACATGGAAATAATAATATATTGAATAATATTACAGCTATGTAATATAATCGATAAAGAGAAGATTTCTTATCGTAAGGAATATTGCAA
>NC_061101.1:54496649-54499149 GCF_015104395.2 Macrobrachium nipponense | reverse complement strand
CCAGCTAATGCTGTCACGTCCAATTCTCCTGAAGGCTGTTCGAGAGACATGTTCAAGCCATCTCCCTCTCATCATTATTCAAGATCGGTAATAATTTACTTTTGGGCATGTCTTCCCACTAGGTCATCCGACACCACTTTTCAGATATGTAGTTACGCTGCCGTAACGTCATTTATGTTTGTTTGTTTGTTTCTATGGAACCAGTGGTTATTCAGCAACGGGACCAACGGCTTTACGTGACTTCCGAACCACGTCGAGAGTGAACTTCTGTCACCAGAAATAGACACCTCTAACACCTCAATGGAATGGCCGAGAATCGAACTCGCGGCCACCGAGGTGGCAGGTCAAGACCATACCGATCACGCCACTGAGGTGCTACCATAACGTCATAAATGTCCGTGTAGCAGAACATATTGTGCTAGACTAATATATACCCTTACTTTTGTACACGTTTTCAGTATATTTCCTTCGATATTTACCCTTTTTAGTCTGCATAAATCTAATTTCAAGTGTTGGATATCGCTGTTCCTAAATCTTGAAATGACTTGGCCTCATTAATTATTCTTCATCTAGTGTTATTTCATCCCTCTATGCATTCTCTGTCACTATTTGTCTTCGTCTTAGATTTACCTCAAGTTCCAGCCCTCAAAGATACGATGCAGTCTTTTAATTATTCTTCGTCAAACGTGTGGTGCTCTGCTAATTAAAACAGATTCATTTTAGTATTCTTCGAAGCACGTCAAGTTCCTACCGGACCTCCAGTCTAAACATTCCCTTCAGTTTGAAATCGTCATAAACAAAATCAAATCAGATAGGATTCCTTTTGTTATCACTCTCCTGATATTACCGCAAAGTTTATCTTAGTTTTACCAGACCACTGAGCTGATTAACAGCCCTCCTAGGGCTGGCACGAAGGATTAGATATTTTTACGTGACTAGGAACCAATTGGTTACCTAGCAACGGGAACTGCAGCTTATTGTGGGATCCGAACCACATTGTATCGAGAAATGAGTTTCTATCACCAGAAATAAATTCCTCTGGTTCCGCGTTGGCCGAGCCGAGAATCGAACTTCGAACCACCGTGTTGGTAGCCGAGCGCGAAATGCACTCGGCAAACGTGGAACTTACAAACAGGAATAACATGAGGCGTATGTTATACACAAAGAAGTTCCTCATTGGACGAGTCGGTTGCATACTCGCCTGCCAATCTGGTAGCCCGAGTTCGCTCCGAGTTGCCGCTAAAATGGAATCAGAGGAATTTATTTCTGGTGATTGACAATTCATTTCTCAATATAATGTGGTTAATTCGGATCCCACAATAAGCTGTAGATCCCGTTGCTAAATAACCAATTGGTTCTTAGCCACGTAAATAAAAATTTAATCCTTCGGGCCAGCCCTAGGAGAGCTGTTAATACACGAATTGAATAAAAGTGAAGAAGAGATATAGTAACTTGCCATAAACATGACTCCCACGTGTAACTGATCACCTAGAAAGGTGTATATAATCCAATACATGAAGTGTATTACCAATGACGTACTGCTGAAAATTCTGTAACCAAGAAATGTTTCATGGGAAATACCACGAATACATATTCAATGAATCAGGGCAGACTTAATGAGAAATATCAACACTGGGGACGTTTTAGCTTTTCAGATTTTCACTCAAAATTCTTGGATACATTCAGTGGAATATCGTTAAATAAAAATTTTTCTTTTATAACTTCATAAAACCTACCTAAGGAAATCACAACGCACCGAGTTAAAGGGTCGGTTTTCCTAGTTTACTAGTAATGATCACAAATCATACCTGGGCAATACTTTTATCATCTTAGGATCACAAGTCATACCTGGACAATACTCTTATTAATATGAAATAACAACAATAATACAGACATTCTCCTTGTAAGATTTTGGGGGAATATCCTTGACTTCGACGGCGGAGTCGGACCAACGATATTTCAAGGAATTCAATTTAAGCACAGGTCAGCAGTGGTTAATTTTATAGGGATGACCAAGATTTGGTTAGAATACAGATTATTAGGCAATCAACACCCCCCCCCCCCCCAAAAAAAAAAATAAAAAATATAATGAGGTGACAAACATGATCCGAGGACTAATCCAAAAAGTGTATTGGTGTTCCAGATTCGTCCGAACTGCGTTCATGGCGATAATGCACAAACATCGGGAAATTCTCTTTGAAGGTGGAATATGTGCTGTTGAGCTGCCATCTGGTACACTCTGCTGATAACCATCATAGAGAAAGTAATAACACCCTTACTGTCAACTATTGATAGGTGCCTGGCCACAAGCTGTTCCTCGAGATATACTGTTCGCCCTCGCCGTTCAGCAATCCTCGAGCGACAAATAATGAAACGAAGTTTACGACGGACGAAAATAATAAAATAAAATAAAGGAAAATATGCCAAGGATATGTCCCGGCGTCCCTTTGCAACCGAAGAGGAGTTGGAAGGGCATAATGTTCCAAAGGAAGTGATTACT
>NC_061101.1:54486649-54491649 GCF_015104395.2 Macrobrachium nipponense | reverse complement strand
AAGACAGCCTCGAGTAGCATCTTTGCAGAATTCTGAATGACGGCACGTTTCGTCAATTTTGAATTCTGAAAGGCGCCCCAGAGCAGATGTATAAAATACAGCTACAGCTATCCTTGTGTCTTGACTTTCCCTTCTTTACTGACAGCGACTTTTTTTCCCTTACTCCTACCAACTACTTTGTTGCTGCTGTTCTCGTTGGGGGTAGGAAAGCCTAAAAAGGTCTGAAAAAGGTATTTTGCTTCGCGTTAAAGATTCAGTAATTTTAGTAGAGGATATTTATGACTTGTTTATTAGAAGGAAAATAAAAAAAAATAATGTGCATGTTAAACAGTACAGAAAAATTATTTCTAATAAAATTTGAATATTCCTTTTAATTTTCGTTGACCATAGATTTTAGCCCACACCCCGAGTAAGATGGAGATCGGAACACGTCTTGTTTTATTCCCTTTCTATGCAAATTCGTTTTAGCTTCTTTGAAATCTACTGTTGTGATGCTAATCATTAATATGCATAAGTGCATATTTTCTAATATGAAATACATACACCGGTAGATGGATTATTTCTCATAACAATATACCGAAAAAAAACATTTATAAGTGTATTACACTGACCCATCTGCAAAGACATCCCATTCCCAGCTAACAAATTCGATATTTCTTCTCGTCAGAAAGTATTATAAATTCGTTTGACCACTTCCTTGAAAGATTCATCCAGCCCTCGTTACTAACTATGAAAAATAACATATTACAAATATCTTCAAAACCTGAATCTCTCATCTAATCAGGACAAGATCTCTTGTTTCCAAAATAAGATTTATACAAATGAAGTTATCTGAATTAAAGATTAGTGAAGTGTAATTAATTGAAACTTGACAAAGTGTTACACTTATTATTATTATTATTATTATTATTATTATTATCATTTATTTATTTATTTATTTGTCTATCACAGTCATCCTATTCAACTTGGTGGTTTTATAGTGTGCATCCTGCCTCCTCAGGAATCCATCACTTTATTATTATTATTATTATTATTATTATTATTATTATTATTATTATTATTATTATTATTATTATTATTATTATTATTATTAAAAATCAGGCCTTCTCCTCTGAAATGAGTTGCTAACACTAAACTTCGGTTCCCAAATAAAGAAAAAAAAAATCCACAGAATAAAATTCCTTTGGGATATGTGAGAGAGAGAAAAAAAAAGGATTGAAGACAGCCAATACAAAGGTGAAATGGAACAAAACAGATAGAACAGAAAATAAGTAAGAAGTCAGTTGAGAACAACGGAAAGGAAAACGAAGAGTATTAAAGATAAGAATTCTTCAAATATTGGGACGTTTTAGCAAAAACATCGACACAGGGCATCCTGCAAGGCCATCATCCTGAGGAGTTCTTGCTCTAATTAACTGTGCGTAAAAAGTGCCTAAGCTCTAAACAGGTCGAGTTTTTACAAGTGAGGGGAACAACAAGCATGTATTGCTACTTTAATTCTTCTGAAAATCCATTATCTTAAGAGCAAACTTTCTTTATAAAACAAACATAATTACGATACGATGTGGGATTAATTTGTAATATCAACTTGGAATTAATGTATTTCTTCCCCAATGAACTACTTTGTACTTGCACGCAAAAAAAAAAAATAAATAAAAATAAAAATAAAAAAAAAGAAGTTCGGACAATTTATTAAACAAGTCTGCAGTACTACTTACTAACTCTGAAGCTAATACGATCTTTTTGTTTATTATCTTGCAGTTTTAGACGTACCCTTCAGACCAAATTGTATGTAATATATGAGAATAATTAGTGTTATGCCCTGAGATGATAAACAAAATAGAAGGCGGCAAGAAATATATTCAACTACGAAAAGATAAATAAGAGAGAAATTACAAGAAACTCTGTACTATTGATAAAACAACAGGAAACAAAGAGTAAACATTTGTTACAAAGCGGAATTCTGAAAGAAAGTAAATATCAAACAGTCGATATGAAATATTGCATCTTTTCAAATAAGCGATTGGTAAATTCATTAATTTTAACTTGATCTTGTGAATTGATCCCAATAAATAAAACATTGTTTCTATAATCAAAAGTCTCGCACGAGACTCTCCAGATGTAACAGAAATTTAAATATGATTTACTGGTGTCTCTAAATATTCAAAATAAAATTGTTTTGCATAATATTTGTAATTCAATTCCAAACGGATGAGAGAGAGAGAGAGAGAGAGAGAGAGAGAGAGAGAGAGAGAGAGAGAGAGAGAGGGGGGGGGGGGGCTTATTTAACTAAAGGAATCTAATACAGTATAAAAATTGTACAAGCGTCTTATAAAAAAAATATAAAAAAAGACAAGAAGAGACAAGTCAGTAAAACTTGAAAAAATACAAAAGAGAGAGAGAGAGAGAGATTGAGAGGGAGATGAGAAGAAGAGAGAGAAGAGAGAGAGAGAGAGAGGGGGGGGGGGGGGGCCTTATTTGACCAAAGGAATCAAATACAGTATAAAAATTGTACAATAGTCTTATAAAAAAAAAAAAAAAGAAAAAAAAGACAAGCAACAGACAAATCAGTAGAACTGAAAAAATACAAGAGAGAGAGAGAGAGAGAGAGAGAGAGAGAGAGAGAGAGAGAGAGAGAGATTTACTATCTACTGAGCTGAAACACAGATACGGAAAAGGCAGTCTCTACTAATAAGACAGTGATCAAGAATAAAAACAGGTTTTATAATTATAACATCAACAGTAATCACAAATTCCTTATCGTAATGGAAAATAGAAATATTTCTTATTCACTTTCAAGATGAAACCGGCGAGTTGCTCAATTAAAATCTAACCTATCCGAAAACTAATAAAATTTAAATAAAAAAAATCAATAACCATAAAATTTAAGAGGAAAAAGCCTGAAAAAGAAGAATGGAACAGGAGATGTTTACATCTAGACAGTCGATGATGAGAAAGGAGAGAGAGAAGCTCCACCAGACACTGGACCTGCATAAGGTCGGGCCTGCTGTAAGGTCGTCAAAATATCATTAGGTATTCAGAGAAACCTTTGTGATGTTTACTGCCGCGGTCAGAGGCCTTCTCCATTTCCGGAGTAGGCTGTAACCCTCGCTTCTGTATGATGAGGGTCGCTGCTTCTTGAGAAAAAAAAAAAGAAAAAAAAATGACGCTACGTGGAGAATAACATTACCGATATCTCAATAATGGTTGAAATTATTTTGACATTTGCCAACAAACACAACCACTATACTACAATATCATCACCACAGCTGCTACTGCTACTTGTAATTCGAGTACAGAATAAAGACATCGCATAGCAATTGTATGAAAGTACTTCAGTTGCTTCAACCAACATAGATTCTTTAAGAGAGAGAGAGAGAGAGAGAGAGAGAGAAGAGAGAGAGAGAGAGAGAGAGAGAGTTGAAAATACTTCAGTTGCTTCATCCACCAGAGCTCATTAAGTGAAAGGCTGATGGACAGACGGACGGAGAGAGAGAGAGAGAGAGAGAGAGAGAGAGAGAGAGAGAGAGAGAGAGAGAGGAACATTTTTATAATGTAAGTTGTTATGCTTCGGGCGTTCGTACACATGGCCACTAAACAGGAGTAGTAGTAGGTATCGATGAGGTCTTACTAACAAGGTTATAAGCGTTTAACCTTCCCTTCATCCACCAGCTCTTACGGAGGCATAAAAAATAATTTATTAACGAATAAAATACAGGTCTAATTCCCTGTTTCGCGACGCTGGCATGGGGCGCTGCTCCGGGCAAACGGTATTTATAACCAATAAATGGCAATGTGTAGTATGAAAAGTGCTAGAGAGAGAGAGAGAGAGAGAGAGAGAGAGAGAGAGAGAGAGAGAGAGTTTATTATAATGAAGGGTCAGCTAAAGTATCAAAACAATACAAGTGACCTCAAAAGGTACCAAAAATTAGAGAAAAATCCGTATAACTGAAATAAAAGACAAAATGGAACACGAGAGAGACGAGAGAGTAGTTAGATGAGAGAGAGAGAGAGAGAGAGAGAGAGAGAGAAAGGAAAGGGGCCCAGACTTATTTAACAAAAGAACTCGGATACCAGTATCAAAATAGTACAAGTATCTAAAAAAAATTAGATAAGAGGGAAAACAGTAATACTGAATAAACAAGACAGAGAGAGAGAGAGAGAAGAGAGAGAGAGAGAGAGAGAGAGAGAGATGAGAGAGAGAGAGAGACTTTACATGAAATAAATATTTACAAGGAAAAATATTCTACAAGTAAACGAAGAAAAACCTAACCATGAGAGAGAGAGAGAGAGAGAGAGAGAGAGAGAGAGAGAGAGAGAGAGATCCTATTAGGTAACTTGGAATGAAACGACCTCAAAAAATTCGAGAGAGAGAGAGAGAGAGATCCTATTAGGTAACTTGGAATGAAACGACCTCAAATCCAGAGAGAGAGAGAGAGAGAGAGAGAGAGAGAGAGAGAGAGAGAGAGGTTATGTGGCTAAAGGAATCAGATCAAGCATCAAAATTGTACGTGCCTAAAAAATAAAAAAAAATAAAATAAACAGACAAGAGACAAAACAGTCAAACTAAAAAAAAACTGAAGAGCAAAAGAGAGAGAGAGAGAGAGAGAGAGAGAGAGAGAGAGAGAGAGAGAGAGAGAGAGAGAGTCCAGGTCATCCGAATGCATTCCAGGACCCCGTCGGGTAATGTAAACAGAACACACACTTTGATTGAGCACCTGCAATGACCTATCTGTAACTCGAACCCCTGATCGCTGTACACGAGGCGGAATCGTAATGCAAGTTGTTTTACTAATTTATCGAAGGCCTCCGTCACATAAAGTTCTTGTTCGGTGGCAAAACACGGCTATTAAAACTTAGTACATTCCCTTCCCGGACTACTAATTCAAGGGGTATAAACCGGGCAACATTGCACATCCCCTCTATTTATTGCAACAGCGTGCTTATCAATATTGCATCTCCGCTCATGACATCTCTAAGGGGGAAGGTTTTGTCAGCTG
>NC_061101.1:54449149-54479149 GCF_015104395.2 Macrobrachium nipponense | reverse complement strand
TGTTTAATCAAATGAGCCGTACTGGAAAAAATAGTTGAAACCATCTTACCTGTTACTCTGAAAAAATAATTATTAATTATTAATCAAGTGCATAAAAAAATAAACAAACATGCGCCAGCAGAAAATGAAACCGATACGCGTGAATTCAAACTTCAGCAGAAAGCGGGAATGAATTTGTTCCTCGCTTACACATTTGGAGATCAGAAGATTCCACAAATGCGCAACGTGAACTCTTCCACGTTTTAGTTGTTTAGCCAAGATGAAACTCCCAGCACACGGAGTAGTACGTATTAAACCTAAAAAAGTTAAGTATATCTAGCCAAGATGAAACTCATAACACACTGAGTAGTATTAAACCTTAAAAAGTTAAACATATCTAACCAAGATGACACTCCTAGCACACTGAGTAGTATTAAACCTAATAACTTAAGTATATCTGAGTTTAACCAGACCACTGAGCTGATTAACAGTTCTCCTAGGGCTGGCTCGAAGTATTATTATTATTTTTTTTTTTTTTTTTTTACATGGCTAAGAACCAATTCGTTACCTAGCAACGAGACCTACAGCTTATTGTGGGATCCGAACCACATTATATAGAGAAATCAATTTTTAATCACCAGAAATAAATTCCTCTTATTCCACATTGGCAGCAGTGGGAAGCGAACTCAGGCTACCAGATTGATAGGCGGGTACGGAAACCACTCGTCCAATGAGGAACAAGCAGAGGATGTGTGTTGTTGTTGTTGTAGTACACTTTAGTACACTTCATGTAGCAAGCATCATGAACTCTGTACCAAAATAAGCCATCCAATATTTTCTTACATCAAAACTTTGCACCTAATCTAATTTCTTTTGTCTGTCTTCTGGCACCAAAACAAATCAGTAAATGCACAAACTAAGCAAGAAAGAGCCTTTGTCATTTTCCCGCTCTTTCCTCAGCCTTCATTTGACAATCTCATCAAGAAAGATTTTGTTTTATTAAATTCAAATTCCATCGCGACCGCATCCAAAACTATCCTCAATGCACACATCATCTTTCAACCTTACAGTAGGCGAACCATTCTATATATATTTATTTTTTGTGCTGCAAATAATTTGGTATCTGGAGATGATCTTTTCTAACGAAGAGGCATCCACAGATACACTTGGACAACTCTAGAAGGCAGTCATAAAACCCAAGCAGATCACGCTGCTCTTGATCGGGAGAGATAAAGAAAAATCAGGGATGTTAGGAGATACAGACGTCAGCATTGATTACCAACTCGTCACAGCCACAAGAAGCTGAATTAAACGCGCTCAAGAAAGTTGAGACTATGCAGTTTTGATCCGGAATCACTTCTTAAAGAAGAACACCAAGAAGTTTTCATATCAGCATGCCGAAACAAATCTGCAGTTCTAGAAACTAGGTCTGAGGGGGAGCAGACAATAAAGTATTACAGGCTTAACATGAAGGATACATCTGTCTACTAGGAAATAAGTACTGGGGTTTGGAGTAACGATTCGAAGCCTTGGATATCGTAGGAGTGGTCTAGGATGCAGTAAAATTAGAAAAAAAATAAAAGCATATGCCAACATATTTCAGGGAGCGGTTGAGAAAAGCAGAGTAGAATTAGCTAAGTACCCACTTTAGACTCAAGTTCGAATTTAGACAAAGATCAAAAAAGGGACAAAGAATATTTGGACAAACAGACTGATGACGTTGACGTAGTAATGAATTCAGCGAGTGGCATGAGTGTCCTTAGGGTAGACCACAGAATTATTTACGAAAAATATCCACTGGTGAGAGAAAAAGAGAACACACCAGCCAAAAAGAGAGCTGAGTCACTAGTAATATCAAAAGAAGTCAGACAGACAACATGGTGTGGAACACTTTCATGAGGTTATGTACAAGAGGTATGAAGGGGATAATTTGGCTGAGATACGAACAGACTGTGGATTTGTTTCTCCAATGACCTGAATGTTTTGATTGATGCTTTCACAATTCTAAAAGTGGATTCAATAATAAAGAAAATGACCAGATGGACTACACCAGTTTGTGATGGAATCCCTGCAGCGACGATTCAATGTAAAACTAAAATGGCACTCAAATACTAAGTAGACTATTTTGCAATAAATGGAACTCAGAAATACAGCCTGATTTTTGGGAAGCGGATGTCCATCTGAAAGTGGTAGTTACCGAGGCTAAGTCTTAATCGTTTGTAATAAAAAATTCAATAGGCTGAAGAAAATAATTGATAAAAGATTGAGATGAACTAGCTGGTACCAGGAAAGGAACAGATCAAATATTTGTGATAAGGATACGTTGTGCAGCGGCGTATGTAATCTAAAAAAAAAATCCCTCACTCATGACTTTTGGTAATCACTAAAAGGCGTCTGACAGCGTCCACATACCGATATTATGGAAGGTCTAGCATCCTTATGGCATTCCTGTTAAATGTGTACAGCTAACTGAGACTATCCATAAACGAAGCAGATGATTATGAGGTCTTGTCAAGTGAATTCTAACTAAACCGTGAGGCGCTACAAGGGGATATATTTCACCTTAACTGTTCGTCCTTTTTATGGATTTTACAATAAAAAATGTGGCCAGGGATGGAAGGTAAGTTTTCAACTGGAGTAACGAAAGAAATCGACAGCCTCGGAATTTGCAGATGATGCTGTAATCAGCAAAATGCCGGAACATTTACAAAGCTTGCCTAATAGAACGCATCGTATATCTAGAGAGTTAGGACGAAAAATAAATCTAAGAAAAACAGAAGTTATGTGGACAGAGTATGCGTCAATGGAGACTGGACACACGGAAGTTGCACACTAAAGTAAAATTAGATATACATCTAGTATGATAAGTATTGCTATAAGGACAATAAATCATGGCGTAACAATGAAAACATATCTAATATCTAAACTACGTTGTCAATTTGATGAACTTTATGAATATCAGGATATACAGTGATAAAAGAGGATAGTGAAGAGAAACAGCAAAAACATGCAAAGTGTTCAATAATGTTCTAGAACGGAGCCAGGAACATGAAGGAATACATGTTGATATATATATATATATATATATATATATATATATATATATATATATATATATATATATATATATATATATATATATATATATATATATATATATATATATATATATATAGAATATATATATATATATATATATATATATATATATATATATATATATATATATATATGGAAGGTGAGACAAAGCGTAAGGCAACCTCCAGCTTATTCGGGACGCGTGCTCCCATTTCACATAATTTGTAAAAATTATACTCCTAACGTGAAGTGGTCTTCGTAACTAATGCTCATACTTAGTACTACTTATAATAAAAACAAGGATCAAATAAAAAGGACACAAATTAAACATGTACATATAGTCTCAGTTTTAATTGGAAAAAATATAATTGAACAGAAAACATAGCCTAAATTCAGTTCATCAAATAAATTAAAGCGTGCTAAATCTATAGTCATATACAGCCTTGTTTCGCCAACGAAAATTAAAATAAATATACTGTATTTCATTAAGAATAATTTTTCTGTACGGATTAACATGCACATTATTGATTTTCTTACACTTTCATTCAAATCAATAAATCACAAATATCCCATCCTAAAATTTCTGTAAATTTACCTCAACGAGAAAACACCTTTTTCAGACCTTTTAAGGCTCTTCCATAGACCTTTGCTGGGGTTCCTACCACAGCAACAACAAAGTAGTTTGTAGGCTTACTCCCCGAGTAAGCGAAAATGCAAGTACATTTTTTGTACAAGTTTCTGGGAGTAAATTTAACGGAAGTTGCGATTACGAGAGAAGAGAAGAGTCCCTCAACAACTATGGAAAAGTTATCTAGAAAGAGAAATCCCAAGCGTTTCCAGAACCGAATGGTCCATGACCAAACTGTCTCGGCCGACGCCGCCGACTCTTGGAGAAGGGGGTGAGGGGGGGGAGGAGTGTGGTTTGGGTTTTCACTGGGTGGGGGAAGGGGGGATGGGAGGGAGACGTGGAGGGGAGGGGGGGGAAATAAACGACAGTAATTCCACTTAGGTTATGTCGTGGGAATTCGGAGCGACATTTACCCCGAAAAACGGAGGGAAAACTGAAAGGAAGAATGAAGACCCACAAAGAACAAAGACTGCTCGGGCGAATGGAAAGGAGGGAAGGTTACACCAACAAATAATAATTCTCTTGCAAAGCGCAAGAAATAGTTCGTATGCAAAATGGTATGTTATGACCATAAACACGAGCAATTGCAGCTAAGCAAGTATAGACACAACAATTATATGTATATATATATATATATATATATATATATATATATATATATATATATATATACTATATATATATATATATATATATATATATATATATATATATATATATACATATATATATATATATAGTATATATATAATAGGTATGTATAATATATATATATATATATATATATATATATATATATATATATATATATATATATATATATATATAATATATATGGGTGTGTGTGTGTGTGTGTGTGTGTGTGTATGTAACTAGACATGCATACCTCAAGTAATCGATATAAAGTATATATATTTGCCATACACGTAGCCTAAAACTACATTTAATTCCAAGATATATAAGGAACAAAAAGCGCTAAACAGAAAAAATAGAAAATTACTAATATAACTATTATAATAGAACAAGTCCCATGACAAACTAACGTAACAATAGGTTGATTTCCATTCGTAAAAAAAAATTAAAACTATAATACAAACAAGGCGTGATCCGACCTCCAGCTTATTCGGAGCGTGTGCGAAATTCTACAGATAAATACAGCCTTGTTTCACGAACGAAAGATAGATACGCTATATTTTATTACAAACTATTTTTCTGAGCTATCTAACATGCACATTATTTATTTGTTAAATTTTCATTCTAATAAATAAACCATAAACATTCTATCGTAAAATGTCGATATCTTTAACTCAACGCGAAACACCTTTTTCAGACCTTTTTAGTCTCTTCCACAGACCTTTCCCAACCCCCAACAACAGCAAGAACAACAACAGCAACAACGTAAGGTGTAGGTTTACTCCCCGAGTAAGAGAAAACTTATTATTATTTCCTTATTAACCTGCAAAAGTGAATAAATCATGACAGAAATGCTTACTGGTTTCAGGTAGCACAGCAAGATTGTGTGCGTGAGAGAGAGAGAGAGAGAGAGAGAGAGAGAGAGATTAAGGTGCAGTCAGGGCCTTTTCTATTTGAAAAAGAAGGAAAAAAAGAGAATAGCAATTAAGCTCATTTTGCGACCATGACCTTGACCTTTGGTCATCTTTTGCAGTTCCCAGCAGAGGTTTCAACTATTCTTCATATACATATATATATATATATATATATATATATATATATATATATATATATAGATATATATATATATATATATATATATATACTATATTTACTAGGCCAATCCTAATCTCATTCATATACAATAAAAGTCACGTATATAAAAAAAGTACATAACCACCGCACTTGCTAGAGAAATTAGCAAAAAAAAAAAAAAAAAAAAAAAAAAAAAAAGTCTCACATTATAAAACTTGTCCTCCCTTACTACGAATTATCTACAAAACGCAAAGCAAAGCAGAGAGGGAAAAAAAGTAAAGCACAGCATATCAAACAATTATCTTTTTGCACTGGAAACAAAAGATCCACTTCTTTACCAAGCACAAGGGTCGAGTATGAAGCCAGGGCGTTTCATTTTCCAAGCAACTTGCGTACGTGCAAGGGCAGGGATTGTCTTCAGAGGGAAATGGGCAAAAGACATGACGAATAGATGTTGTGCGTTCGCTCGAATCCCGTCGTGGGAAAAGTGTGGGGCAGCGATGGTCAGAGTTCGCCTCAGGCGAAAATGTGCTTATTTGCTGCCTTTGCCTGAAACGTTGATTTCTCTGACGCTCACCAGATCTCTCTTGCTTCTATTGTCTCGCGTGAAAACGTAGGCAAAACGTTGACGATTCCGTTGAAAGTACAGCTCTCCTAGGGCTGGCCCGAAGGATTAGATATTTTCACGTGGTTACTTAGTAAAGGGACATACAGCTTATTGTGGGATTCGAACCACATCTCCAATAATAAATTCCTCTGATTCCTTGTTGGCAGAGCAGGGAATCGAACCCGGACCCTGAGATCGGTAGTCGAGCACACCACCGACTCGTCCAACGAGGAACTCATGATTCCGTTGAATAATTTTTGGTTTTGTAATTGGTCGTGTCAAACTAACCATTTATAAGAGGTTAGACAAGGCATGATCATACCTCCAGCTAAGTCGGGGCGGGTGCTAAATCCTCGGTCAAATAGCGCGTTGTTTCACCAACGAAAAATAAAATAAATACATTATATCTGATTAGAAATAATTGTTCTGTACTGTTTAACATGAACATTACTTACATATTACATTTTCATTCTAATAAATAAATCATAAATATCCTACCCTATAATTCTGGTTTCTTGAAGTGAACCCGAAACACCTTTCCAGACCTTTCTAGGCTATCCTAACCCACCCAACAATAACAAGAACAAGAACAACTAAGTAGTTTGTAGGCTTACTCCACAAGTAAGCGAAAACTAACGTTAATGTCCCCTGTGAAACAATTGATATTGATGATAGGTAATCAACATATATTTGCCGCAAAAAGCCTTTGTAATAAACACCATCTTTCAGAGACTTCCCAGCTTCTGCTCATCAATCCATTCCGATTTGAAAAAGATAATAATGAAATCAATAAAAGGTGCGTTCAGTAGGGTCCCGTTTTACTTTCGGCTCTGCAGCAAGTAGCTGCTGACGGCCTCACTAAACGAACTTAGTCCGTAACAATAGTAGCGAAAGCAGAACTATGCCTAATTATTACTGCAACGAATCAAAGAAACTATATGAACACTTACTCTATTATCATTAGAGTGTTATATATCCACGTGAAAGGGTCGAAAATCCGCATTTCAGACATTTAAGTATACCTTAGATTAACGAGATCACTGAGCTGATTAACAGCTCTCCTAGGGCTGGCCCGAAGGATTAGATTTTTTGTTTTTTTGTTTTTACGTGGCTAAGAACTAATAATTGGTTACTTAGCGACGCGACCTACAACTTATTGTGGGATCCAAACCATATTATATCGAGAAATGCATTTCTAATCACCATTAGCATTGGGAGCAGCGGTGAGCACACTCGGGCTACCGGACTAATAGGCGGGTACACAAACCACTCGTCCAATGAGGAACTAAAAAAAAAACTCGTCCAATGAGGAACTAATTAAAAAAAATGGTCCAATGAGGAACTAATTTATAAAAAAAAAAGAAGCAACAGGTTAAATCTAGACGAGCTGAAAAGACGTTGAAGTTCTCCAGATACATTAGGATACGTATAAGCACAGCACTCATTTAGTATTCTTAAATCTAGCCGCCAATGTGCCGGTACACTGACTGCTATATCTACAAAACGTAACGAAGAAATGAAATTGCATCCAGTAAAAAATTAAATTCAAACCAGAAGCCGCACAATAAACCAGGGACTCTCAAACCTTTGCACTTCACCTCACCAGAAGTGAATTGGCCCACAATGTCCCCATGTCCCATTCCGCAGTCTTTAATTCATCACCACCATCATCATGTATAAGATTGAATAATACATAACCGTGAAAGTCTATAAGGCTTAAGCTATGATCAGAGTAAAAAGACCATTAGAAGTAAGGGTAACAAACAGCGCAATCAAACACCTTAAGGCATTCTTTTCCATCATGTTCAAAGAAAAAGGCTCATATTCACAATTGTCGTTCCCATACCTCTTGAGGATTTTGACATAACCGTCTAAGAACCCTCGCTTTAAATTATCTATATAAATCATTCGAAAACAGCAAAGTAAAGTAGTACGTTTCTGCGTCGTTTTATTTATCATATAAAGTTGCAATTACAAAACAAACGAAAAAAATTTTCAGTAAACATATTTGAAAGATAATGAGAAAACAGGATAGCAAAATATTAACGCCAAATATTCTGTGATTTATGTAGAGAAGTCCCAAGAGCCCTTAAAGGTACTCTGCGCATATTCGTCAGACTGTCAATAACCTTTAAAGATATTCTTACTTATCCAGGATTCTTTGACCCTGATAATGAGATACGAAAATGAGATAGTCACACAATGTGGCTTCACAGATGCCTCCCTCTTTAGCTTCAGACCAGAATCTTTTAAAAAGGATAACACTGGACAGAGACAGAGAGTGGCAAGCTTGAATTATACATAACTGCGTGAGGGAGAGAAAAAAACTGGACAAAAAAGTACTTCCAAAAGGCACCACTGACAATGCTACTGGACGTGGCATTGTCATGGATGCGCATAGATAATAATAGAACTGGTTCCAGGCTGGAGTCCTGGGGAACGCCGCCGACCAAGATCAAGTGGGTCGATAAGTTCAGATTTAAAACCATTTAAATTCTCCGAACTCGCGGAGTGAAGTGTGAAAATTAAGAGAGACTCGTACCAGTCTCCTTACTTGACAAAACCGGGCGTTAATATTAAGACCATTGTAGGACTTCGCAAAACGTCTCGGTAATGCTTATTAAACAGAACGAGACACAGAGCTGCCGATCTCGGGAACGACTTGGTGACACGGCCTGGTGATGTTTACAGTCTCCCCGGGGACAGGGTGGCACCGGTATCTATCTCTGCGAGTAAATAATATCAACCTCTCAGCTTCCTCATCACAATGAGCATCTTATGAGGGCGACTCCTCGTATAAGCTCCTTTCGTTGATTTTATAACAGATCGCCCAAGAGATACCAGGGGAGATAACATCGCTGGCTCCTCTCGGTTTCCTGTGTTACTCCCCAGAAAACATCGCTACTTGTTGTCTCTGCCCTGCGGATCAGCGTCGTAATATTTTGACGATCGAATTGCCGATAAGGGAAAGACTGATGATGGGGTTTCAGTTTCCTTTTCCCCCCCCGCATTCCGTTATTCCAAAGTTTCTTGTGCTTGGCATGAAGAGATGGGATGTAGCCGCACACACACACACACACACACAGTACAGCATTCACAAGGTCGTGAGCGGAAACCAAAGGTTTTCATATTGTCAAAACCAAATAAAAAAAATAAAAATAAAAAATAAAACTAAAAATAAAAATAAACAAATTAAATTAATTAATTTAATTAATTTAAATTAAATAAAATAAATAATCAAATTTTTTTTTCTAAGTAAAAAATTTTGCTAAAACTGCCACAGATCACGTAGTTTTGTTGCAGAACTAAATTTCTAGTGATTTAATTTCTTGTAATATTACGCATAAGAAAAAAACGGAAAAAGGAAATAAGTCTTACAAACGTTCAATGATTTCATTTTTATCGCTATACTTACGGCACTTGAGCTGGACTGAAACAGAAGTATAACAAGAAACGTGTAGTATAATATAATATTATTCACTTTGTTTTGTTCTTCCTAGAATATTTTTCGATATTTCATTACTATATTGCAGATATTTATTTTATCTTCTCAACATCCAAAGTTATCACAATTTTGTATCTTAAGAATTTTCATAATGAAAACCAATATAATGGTCTACGAGGACTCATCTAGCAAATTCTCTAGACTACATCTATATATGAGAAGCAAAACTGATTACGGCCGAAGTATATAAAAACAAGGTATGATCCGGTGTTCGATCCCCGTACAATGCCTCTTGTAATATATATTAATATATATATATATATATATATATATATAATATAGTATAATATAATATTATAGTTTGTGAACGCAATGCCGTGTGTATGTGTGGTATATATATATATATATATCTATATATATATATATATGATATATATATATGTTATATATATATATATATATAATATATATCGATATATATACATTTATATATATTGGATGTATGTATTTGCGCATGTGCGCGTGTGTATGATTTATTACCTCCTCCATGTACAAACAAACAAATTTATTGCTACATAGCAAAAATAAATTCTAAGAATGCAATATATTATTTATGAACATTTAACAAATTATTATTATTGTCATCATCATCATCATCATCATCATCATCATCATCATCATCATCATCATCATTATTATTATTATTATTATTATTATTATTATTATTATTATTATTATTATAATGTATATCAATTTACATTTTTCAAATATAAGGCATCCAGGCATTGAACCAGACCAGCACTACCATTCCGTATCTTCCACAACCTTGCCACCTGGGCTAAATCAAACAAAAGAGAAACATTGTTTGTAGTCCATGTAATACAAAGAACGCCATCAAATAACCATAAACCGGACAAAAGAATGAGAATTATAGAGATCATAATGCTTCGAGAGAGCAACGAGCAAAAGGACAATGACTACCTACTGCATAGAAAAATAGATGATTACACAAGATAAGATGAAATTACATAACTAATGGAGCACTGCCCTTTTCTTGGACGCCGACCCATAAATAAAGGCAAAATATTATTCCAAGATCATTGCAATAAGGGGCAGGTTCAATTACAATGAAAAAAAAAAAAACTAAATATATTTCAGAGGGTCTATATTCTGGCCATAATAAGATAAAGCGGCAGATCGCAATAGACGGTTATAAGCCAACTAATAACAAACAATAATCCTACAGGAAATTTATGACAGTTACTTCGCCAAGTTTGATAGAATGATGATAATTCCTACGAATGGCTGTCTTTTACTGCAGGACATATATACTTCTAAGAAAGAAAAAATATCCTTTCATTGTTTTATACATTAATTTATCACCTCTTTTGAGTTTTCCCTTACTGCAGGAGTAAGCCTACAAACTACTTTTTGTGTGTTTGTTGTTTCCTTTGGGGGGGTGGGGGGGGGGGGGGGGGTGTGTAGGAAAAGCTAAATAGGTCTGAAAAAGGTGTTTCATGTTTCACGTACAGTTAAAAACACAGGTATTTTATGATAGGATATTTATGATTTATAAATCAGAATGAAAATTAAAAAAATTATTTGGATACTAGACAGTACAGAAACATTATTTTTGATAAAATATAGCGTATTTATTTTAATTATAGTTGGTGAAACAAGGCTCTATTTGACCATAGATTTCAGCACATCAAATTAGGAAGATAATGTTTACAACTTAAGCGTGGGAGGAAAATCTGGCATGCGACCCAAGTAAGCTGGAGGTCGGATCAAGCCTTGTTATCATGACAGCAGTTTCTGATTTAAGACTGCTGAATTAAGATAAAAAAAAAAGAGGGAGTATGCACCCTTTTATTAACATTACCAATGTATCAGCTCCAGAATTTAGGAATAAATCTAAATAATATTCAACGAAAGATATAAAAATAATATATCTCAATACTACTCCCATATAATCACCGATAGATATAAAAATATATTGCTTTCTTGTTCGAGATATATCTGAAAGTCGTACAGTTATCAGAAACTCGGATCTATTGGATATGAATTAAGGAAATTGGTTTTTCTTAAGGGGATTATATATCATAACACTTATAATGCAGCTTAATCATACCCTGCGGAGAACACCTCCAATTTTATTTTAAAAGATTCAATTCAGATGAAGTTTATGGAACACGATAAAAGTAAATTGACGTCATTAACTCACTTTATGCAAAGTAGGAGGGTAGAAAAGTATGATATTGACATACAGATACATAGACAGAAAGACAGATTTCATTATTTCGTTAAAAAAAAAAAAAAAAACCCCGAGATGTATAACAACTTTCATAACCTATTTTACTGATCTGGTGGTATAGTCGCAAGTGTCGTGGCATGCCGCTCAGATGTCACAGGTTCGCGTCTCCCCCATCCAGGGCGATGGAAAACCACTGGCTGTGTATCATGATCAGTTACTGCTGCAGTGTTGGGGGGTCTTTAGCGGTGGGAGGTTGAAACCAAACATGTTTGGGAATTTGAATTTTATGTCCAACCTGGGAAGATCTACTGCCTAGTTGGAGCGCATGACAGGTCGCATAAGTACCATTTTAAAAACTATTTTTATAATTTTGAAAAAAAGGCAATGAAAACTAGAAATTGTTAAAGAAAATCTCAAAAAGCTTCATACAGTTTCCCTCAGGTCCGGGTATAAAAAAAATAAATGTTAACTCCCTAATCACGGCAACTGCTTTCTCACAGAAAAATGCATATTCCTTCACAACTAGTCAATTAAATCCGGCATATATACAAATATATGATATATACTAGATATATTATGTATATATGATATAATATATAGATACTATATATATATATATATATATATATATATATATATATATATATATATATATATATATATATAGATAATTATATTATATATAAACTACTTTTTATCTGCGGAGACAAATATTAACAAACAAAGTATTCCCTTTCCAGGGAGAGCAATCTGGTCAATTCATACTGAATAAAAATATCGCGTTGAACATAAAAAAATATATATATATATATAAGCAAACTAGTAGCATCCAACTTCTATTCAAAAAGAATCAACAAACGATAAGGAAGCCTACTTTCACAAACAACTCAGGTGTCACATAATTTCAACTTGGCCACAATAACCATCAATTAAAGACAGATTCTCAAGGTTTTACGAGATCGTCCGATAAAAGCCAGACTAAAGACAGCTTAAGGGAAAACAATTAATGTTCAAAAATTGCTCTACACGCGCTGCGGCTATATAAAGAACTTATAAATAAAGAAATCGGCAAAAAAAAAAAAAACAAAAAAAAAAAAAAAAAAACAAAAAAAAAAACTTTTAAAAAAAAAAAAAAAAAATTTTAAAAAAACAATCTCTCGTAACAAAGTAAGAACTTTCTAAAAAAAATAAACAGAACAGGAAAAGCTTCTCGAGACAAGAAGAAGTCACTTTGCATATCGGGATCTAAAGCCTGAATGACAGTTAATTAGCGGGTCAAGAGTCAAAATAACCTTCCGAATGATTTAAAGGTTGGGAGGCGAAATGTCACTCGCCAACAAAGGAGACCCAGAGAGGTCAAAGGTCCCTCTGATCAAGTGGTCAACGGTAACGACCGAATGAAAACGCTGCTGAAGCCATTTCTCGTCAGAAAGGATCTCGTTTTCTTTGATGTCCGTTTTTCATTCCTCGTTCTTTTATTACCCATTTCTCGTGCCCTCTATATGTGCTGTTGTTCCGATCTATGCTTCGAGATTTACTGTTCGTGACAGAATTTGAATTAACTCAGGATAACTGATTGGAGACATATTAAGTATATATACGCAGATATATATATATATATATATATATATATTATAATATATATATATATATATACATACATATATATACATATAAGATATATATTATATAGATATACTATATATATATATACATACATATATATATATATATATATATATATATATATATATATATATATAAAGTATATATATACATAAAATACACACTACCACACACACACACACACACCACACACACACACACACAAATTATATATATATATATATATATATATATATATTATATATATATATATATGTATATAACAGAGAGAGAGAGAGAGAAAATTTTAAACTTCACCCAGTCTTAAGTCAGTGGTGTCTACTCATCAAGAAACTGTAAAAACTTAACACTTAACCAATACGTGTAATTCATAACTGCCAATACTGGTAATTGTAAATATAGAATATACAGTAATTCAAACACTGACTGAAATCACCAAAACATTGACGCATCTTTCAAATAAACTGAAGAACTTTTCCACTCCGTATCGTCTTTCGTCCTCTGATTTGATCCTTTTCATTCAGTTTCCTTAACATTCTTAGATTAACACATTCCACTAAATACAGAACCTAAGTTACTCTGTCAAACGTCTTCTGTCGGGACTGGACTCCAACCTAAAATAAGTTTACCAAATCAAACGGTAGTCCTTAAATCATATAAATCATGTCTCCCTTGTACTAAACCCACGTGTTATATTTATATATATATATAATATATACATATATATATATTTATATATATATATATATATATATATACATGTATGGTATGTATGTATGTATATTATATATATATATATATAATATATATATATATATTATATATATATAAATATATACACATATGTGAAAACATATTTTTTTGGACATAGGTGAAAAATAAAACTTTTATATCTGTATGTATGAATATATGTAGAGTATACATTCATACATAACATACATACGGATATAATTTTTTCCCCATATTCCCGAGAGAGAGGAGAGAGAGAGAGAGAGAGAGAGAGAGAGAGGAAAACCCCACATCAAAGTTTATTGGGGTACTGTTCTGTTATTACTCAAGCTAGTAAAAGTAGAAAGTTATTCTTGATACTACATCAGCGCTTTTACACGTGAGCAATAACTGGGATATTTGATATCTCTACCAACGCTGCCTCGTAAAACTTGCGAGGAATTTAGAATTCTCATTTAATCTTTATTTTAAAAAAAATATATATACACCCCGCGAGATCAAAAGTTGAAACGTATCTATTTTTTTTTCCTTTTTTTATTCTTTTCAATAATAAAAGGCCCAGATCTCTCTTCTCGTAATCCGGCGAAACCAAAAATGTCAGAGAGGCGAACATTTTTCATATTTCATCGTACTTATCGTCGAGGAATATCTGCGGTACGAGAGCCATTTATTCGCTCAGAACGGCGAATAATAGACCGGTATCGACCCTGCCATCTTTTCTGAAAAGGCCATGCACAAGATTTGAGCAGTCGAATACAACAACAGAATTTTTTTTTTTTTTTTTTGTCCCTCCCAGGAAATAACTTCCAGTGGATGCAACGATGAATATCTCCCCGGGGAGAATATTTAGCTAATGCTATCTTATTTCATTATGCAAACAACTGTTTCCCAAAGGCATATCCGAGAAGACAGAGCTGGGGCATGATTCACTTTCTGAAATATCACGAAGAATGGCGACTGACTCAAGACCGTTCCAGTCGTTTCGTATCTAAATGAGTCTTATGTACCACTGCAAGTAACATGTACACAAGACACACATTACAGTAGTCGTCTAAACAAAAACATACGCAAGTGTTGCCTTTCTATCTATGTTGCACAGTTAAAAACTAACACACATACACGCGCGTGAGCGTACGTGAGCACATGGCAATGATGCTTTTTGCTCAGTAATGATGACGTTGCATGAAACGAAGATTTCAATCAGGCCTTTTAATAATGCGAAACGAATATTGCACAGTCATATTTGAGGCACTTCTAATTCAAATAGAAATTCGTTGGCTATCCAAAAGATCATTAACACTAATCATTACGATCCATAGAGCAAAATAACATCACTTCAAGAAGAGATTACACAAATAAGCCGATTTTTTCAACTGATATACATAAAAATCTTTCAATTCAGTTCAAAGGTGATTGTACTCGTATCTTTCAGGAAACAGAGGCCTATATGTTGAACTGGTACTCCAGCTTTGTGCCCTGGGCCCCCAGAGTAACACTGAATAATCAAATAAAGATCGGAAGGACTAAATTTAGGATGCGAAATTTACCAACCGCCTACCCCTATCTCCTACTCTGCGTGTTTTAGAAGGACACCTACAAACGGAACTAAAATAACTCACTAAAAAAAATGACAACAAATAAATGACTGAAGAGCATAAAGCACAAAGACAAGGAAAGCAGGCTTTGGGTGCAGCCACAGGCAAAGGATGTCAAACCCCAAGATCATGAAAGGCCTCGTTACAAAGGTCAAGACACTGGCCCAGATTTGGAAATATTGAAAAATGAGAATTAACAGCAGAGAGAGAATCAGACTCAAATCAAAAGTAACAAGCATATCCACGAGGTAGTGAATTCCACCACCACAATATTTTACCAAGATCAGGAACAGCTCATTTTTAGCAAATACCTAAGCACTACCGCGAGTTCCCAAGGAAGGCTCCCCTGTGTCTTCGACGATAGCATCCCTGTATGACTGACGGAACAATACACTTCGTCAGTATGTATCGACTTCAGTAACCTGGGTGCGGTGGGACAACTCGATAGGATACTGCCTTCAGTTATTTGCAGCATTTAGGGGCCTGGCCTCCGACACTTCCTCATCTCTTGATAAGTGAATATTTTTTTTATGCTATTAAAATAGTTTTTGCTTTCTGACTTCCAGTTTGGCTATTTTATTATTATTCAGTCAGTTAATTTGTCATAATCACTCTTTTTTTTCTGTAACTGCTACTCGTCAGAACATCGTTCAGCTTTATTTTTGCTAGAAGTCAAAGTTTAGTTAACTAAAAATGTTTTCATAAAATGAATGTATTTTGACAAAAATACTATTTAGTTTTCTCCAGACAAACCATTTTTTTATCAGAAACCATTATAATTTAGGTATTACTATATATTTCACATGAGACTTTTTTATTTTTTTTTTTTTTTACTCGAAATGGGCAACTTTTTCCATTTTTCGTTTATCTCGCTTCTGGGGGGGGGCGGAAACGTCCCCTTGGACTGGGCATTATTTTTTTTTTTTTTTTTTTGCAAATCTGCCTTTGAGTTTTTTTTTTTTTTTATTTTTTTTTTTTTTTTTTTTTTTTTTTTTTTTAGATATTCTTAGGCCGCCTCAATTTCCTCTCTGCAACTACTCAAGAGTATTTTGAAAATCGCAATATAATACTTCAATTTGATCATTATGGGTTCCTTCTTATCCCTAAATATAATAATTTTTTCCTATTACTATTTTCTATTTTGTAATTTTGAAGACAAAAAATAACACTGCTCAACGAGACTGCAAGCAATTGCTTCTCAGAGTTCTCCTAAAATTTTGTCAATTTATCGTCGTAGCGTAGGTTATATTTGCTTTGCGATACATGGTTTGGACGAAGCATAAATGCAATTATCAGATCAGAGGTTCCAGGTATCTTAAGGTTGTTAAAACAAGTGGGTTGTTCAGCCAATAACACAATGTTAATTATATTTTTTACGGACAATCCCTCAGACAAATATAATCACACACACATAAATGAATATATATGTGTGTGTGTGTGTTGTAATTCCTTATCACACACACACACATACACAAATACATGCATATTTGTGTTGTAATTCCTTGACAACCATCTACCAATGCACTTTCCAGTATTGCAATACTTTCTTTCCAAGAAAGGCATGCATTTCACATCCAAGTGGGGTATGCAGAACTTTGCTACAGTATTAAATACATTCATCCGTAGCTTTTACATGTAAACAGACATGCCTTCATTCCCGAGAATATTATCACCCATCCAGGTAATGATAAAAGTCAGCTGTTCATAGCTACGGTGGTTGTATGGCTGTCATCAAAGTATGCATTCACACACGCATTCATAAACAAGCGCGCATGTATACATACATACATACACACACATATGTATATATATATATATATATATATATATATATATTATATATATATATATATACATATATATATATATATATATATATATATATATATATATATATATATATATACGTATATACACACATCATATATACATATATAGCTATATATGAATGATGTTTACATACTTTGGAGACAGCCCTAAGATCGTTGTAGTTAAGTAGAGTTGCCTTTTATCGTTACTTGGATGTGAGGTAATACTCACTAGAATGAATAAAGTGAATGCATGTTCGTTTTCATATAAGAGCAACACATTAATTCTTTTTAAGCTGTACCAGACTTTTGCTACAGTATCAACTTTAACTTAGTCCGTTACCGCGGGGTCTTCGTTGAAAAAAAAAAAATACTTGCTAGTAAAAATGGACGAATAAATACTTGAGAATATATAGAATTTCTACAAAGGTCCCGGACAACCCTGCCAGCGATTCCCCAACCGCGGGGAGCACAAAACAAATGAAATTCTTAAATTGAGGGAAACTTGTGCATTTCTGCAGACTGCTTCACCTTTTTCTAAGTCGACCTCACGAAGTAATCCAAGAAATTGCTACTAAAACTGAACAAAGATCGTGGGAACTCCCAACCAAAAATTCCCATAGGATCTTGTTCCATGCCAGCCCTGGAAAAGCAACCGAACTCTGGAAAGATGATGACGGTTTCCAGAAGAACTTCGGCCACTTTTCAGAATTCGCCGAACGTCATCTTAACGAACAATATTTACTGAGGATAGATAATGAAGGCTGCTCAAGTTTACAAAATCTTGACATGGACGTTAAAGGAGTAAGACTTCGTGGCAAAAATCCCAATCCCTTCTTCTAATATCTTGACCAATCGGAGAAATGAGAGACACGACTGAGCGATAACGTTCCAAAGCGATCGCTCAATTTAAGGACCGGAAGCTCCCGTAAAGCCCGGCTAACCCATCCGGACAAGTTAAAAAGAAGAAAAAGGAAAAACAGAAAAAAAAGAGCAGAAGCAACAAACTTTCGACTTTGTGGGCGGGGTCAAGGGAAACTGTCATGAGTGGTGGATGGCGAGTCAAAAGTTGAGAGCCTCAATTGTTGTTTATTCGTGCATGGTGCGTGGGGGGCCAACCCTTGTACCCCCTTACTCATCACCCACCCCTAGGCGCCCACTTTGTAATTCCCTCTCCCCCTACAGCTTTTCAGCTTTTTGCTTGCCTTCGCCATTTTTGCTTGCACTATTTCAGTCATCGTCTGTGAATCTGGCCCTTTGAAAAGTGAATGGGAATTACTGATGAGAGAGAATATAAAATCTAGACTTTTTCTTAAAATCCCTTTTGATAATGATTCGCCCGCCAAGACGCCGCCGCCACAATGCGAGCTTTTCAGACGAGGAGACAACATATCTTCCTGGTGTACCCCAGTTCATTAAATAATATAAACCAGAGGAAGGAAGGAGGTACGAAGGGTGAAAGGAAGGAACAAGGCGGGAAGGAGAGGGTTGATGAGGGAACTGCGAGGAGGAGGAGGAGGAGGAGGAGGAGGAGGAGGAGGAGGAGGAAGGCCTTCCGGCGTCGGCAGGCGCTCACTTCTGGAGGGAAGGAAGCGGGCGGTCAAGGCTTTACGGAAAGTTGGAAACCCGGCGACCTGTAGCGCGGGGCGTGGGAACCCCCCGTCCAATTACGAGGCCTGAAATCTGGGAACGTGCACACCGAGGGTCACTTGCAATACCGCACGATGACCGCAGTTTCATGGCCTTAGGGCCAGACAGCGAGGAGGCGAGAGGGAAAACACCAAGGCAAAAGCACTACCGCAAAGTTGATGAACTTGGATCTTCCACCCAAAATCTAAGGTCGGACAAGACTGACCCGCGCCCCCGTAAACCACCAAAACTCAATATATCCCGACTTTCTGCCAGACGGGCGTGCACTGGGGAAAGGTGATAATAACTCCTCAGACGAAAAAAAAAAAAAAAAAAAAAATCAATGTACGAGAATGAGCTCACAAACTCAATTTCTGCGTAATAACCTTAATTGAAAAATGTTATTCTATAACATGGTATATATAAAAGTAACCATTCGTAAACATTAATAAGGAAATGAAAAATTATCACATTAAGGGAAAACACATTTAACATGCTAAATCTTACGTTTTTCTAGCTAATTATATTTTCGTACGTAAATTGCCCGTAGAAAATCATTTTCAAGACTGATGTGGCATAATTACTAATGGCCTTTCAGTTGGTTTCAAAACAGAGTCGACCTAGTATAAGGAACTATCAAACACAATGGCAGATCTCTGTGAAGTAAAATTAACAATACTTGCCGTTACTCGTATTGACATAAGTCTACATTCAACACGCCAAATATAAAATATGTAAAGAATATGCGGAATTATTGGTAGGTTCTCTTTAAGAACTAAATTTAAATGCATTGTCACCTCTATGCATTGCGTAATCCAAAATCGATAAGATAGAATCATTGTTCACATCCAGAGCCAATTTGGTCAAAGACACTGTTCATTTAATCTATCATAGAAGGCGTTTAAATGTGATCTTTTCCAGGTCTTACACGACTGTCGTCGATGTAACTAAACTATAACACAATTTCTGGAACAAAATCGCTTAATATTAATTTAAAAAAAAAAGGCGTGACCCGACCTCCGGCTTACTCTGGACGCGTGCAAGGTTTTCCCCTTTCGAATGAGTTGCAAAGATTATATTCCTAGCTTTTGACGTAAATTCCAACGCGCTAAACTCTACGGTCAAATAGAGCTTTGTTTCATCAACGGATATTAAAATGAATGCGCTGTTCTTATTACAAATAATTGTTCTGTATTGTTTTACACGCACGTTTATTTTTTACATTTTCATTCTGATGAATAAATTATAAATATCCTAACCTAAAAGTCCTGTATCATTAACTCAACGCGAAAAACCTTCTTCAGACAACCCTCCCCCTCCATCAACAAGAACAACAAAGTAGTTTGTAGGCTTACCCTCCGAGTAAGTAAAAATGATTGAACAAAAAACTTGCAAATACTCTCTGGACAATACCAAATGATGTGTATGATCGATATTTCTTTTAAGAAAAATAATGCCGAGAAAATAAACATTACCAAAGGCTATGCATATCAAATTCCACGCATTTCAAGTAACGCATTTTATGAATGCCAAATAAAATAAATCTTAACACCATAGAAAAAAATATAAAGAACACGCACAGGATAACAGTCCAATTTTTGTTGAGGTTAGAGAAACAAATGAAACAAATCATGAAGTTAACAGAGAAGGCGCTAAACAAATTTATCACTTCAAATAATAAGATGGAAAGAAATACAATTTCGGAAGAAAGTCTTAATATGAGTCAGAACGTCAGCCTAAGAATGTGGCAGACTTAGTCCACCTGACAGTAAAACGATAAACCCAGTATTTTCGCTAACTCGGGTAGTAAGCCTACAAACTACTTTGTTGTTGTATATGTCCAAATCTGGTTATATTTTAGGTGAGGGTTGGATTTTCGCTTACTCGGGATGTAAGCCTACAGACTACTTTGCTGCTGTTGTTGTTCTTCTTCTTGTCCGAATCTGGTTATATTTTAAGTACGGGTTGCATTTTCACTTACTCGGGGAGTAAGCCTACAAACTACTTGTTGTTGTTGTTCTTAATTTCCATGTTAAACAGTACAGAACAATTTTTTTTCTAATAAAATATAGCGTATCTATTTTAAGTTTTGTTGGTGACAAATGTCTCAATTTGACCGTAGATTGTAGCACGTTTTAATTTATATGGTTACATAATGTTTACAACTTATGCGTGTGGGAAAATCTTGCATGCATCCCGAGTAAGCTGGAGGTCGGATCATGTCTTGTTTTTTAAGAATCATTCAGGTCAGGTCATATAGGTATATTACCATGGTTTCATTGAATGCATCTCGATATCTAGTGGGACAATTCTCTTATGTTCTGCCTCTCTTGCCCCAGTCACCTTTTGATTTTTAACTTTCGACCATTGTCAAATATGCAATAAAAAAAATTAAGCACCATAGAATCATACGAAAACTTGAAAAAAACATTAAATAAAAAATAAGAAATAAACCGAATATAGTTTTCGTGAATGCACTATATGCAAAGTTAAGTTTTATAACATTTAATTAACTTGTTTGTATGGTGTTTTTACGTTGCGTGGAACCAGTGGTTATTCAGCAACGGGAACAAACGGCTTTACGTGACTTCCGAACCCCGTCGAGAGTGAACAACATTTAATTAACAATTTCCAAGAATGTAATTCATACATATACATACATACATACATACATACATACATACATATGTATGTATTATATACATATATATACAATATATATATATATATATATATATATATATATATATATATATTATATGTGTGTGTGTATATATGTGTGTGTATATATATATATATATATATATATATATATATATATATATACACAAAGATCAGAGGGCAGTGGAAACATGCTGGTACATAAAAACATCTATTAGAACCGACTTTCAAGACAACAAGTCTCATTTTCCCAGGCTGTAAATAAAATAATAAATCTTGTAAATTATAAAAACAAAACAAATATACAAAAATCAGTTAAAAACCAAATTTACATCAGGATACATTCATCACTGCAGGAGGTACCAACTTGTTTTTATGTACTAGCCTATTTCCCTTGCCCTCTGATCTTCAGATATCGACTGATTAGCTATCCTTTATATATATATATATATATATATAATTATATTATATATATATATATATATATATATATATATATATATATATATATAATACATAAAAGAGCTGAAATAAAGCGTCAACCTTCTATGTGGTAAAGTGCACTTTACGATATCTCAATATTATTTCCGAATACTACCACAGAATAGAAGTGTCTTCATTCTTATTCCCTCTGAGTTTCAAGACCTGTTTAGAGATAGGCGTAGCGACACTGACACCTTGAATTCTCGAATTCGTCACACGTGTAAACAATGTTTGAACTGGAAACCTAAAATCTTTCTTCATCTTACACACACACACACACACACACGCACACACACACACACACACACACACTATATATATGTTATGACCCTTGTTGGGCCCGGGGTGCAAGTTCTTTTGCACAAGAATAGAGAGGACAGTGATCTTACCAAGTATCCAGATAAATTCAGTCAGCGGAGACAAAAACACACAGGAAAACTCAACAATATTTATTAACAATCAAAGTAAAAGAATAATAAAGCAGCTTGTGACTATACGGACACAACTTAGTCTACCTTACTACTCCCGTAGGAGTTCCTAATCACTAATACTAAACCCATAGACGAAAATATTTGAGAGATAAACTAAATAAATTAGTAAAATGGGCCCAACACCAACATAAATATAAACCAATACCTATCACTAAACAGAGAGGAAAGAAGTAAGAGACCAACAGGGGGAAAACTTAATTCTCCTACCTACAAAATATAAACTAAATCTTAAATATACAAAATATCCAACATATTAATTGATATATAATAACCACAAGAAATAACGAAAATTATAGCATCACTCGTGACAAGATATACACAAAGACTGGCATATATATATAAATATAAAGTGGCAATAAGAAATGCCATCAGTCTCGAACGACTCACTATACGAAAGTAAATAACAAAAATAATACTCGGGAAGAGCCTCACACTGAATAAGGGCTGATGGATGCACAAACGAGTCATGGGCTAAACAGTCTCCTTGCTGAAAGCCGAAAAATACAGGGGAGGCGTGATCTCTTACAATCTCTGGGACAATGCCACGTACCAGGCCAATACTCAGCTATCTGAAGGGCGTGCAGCTACCACAGGTCACTAATACCATGGGGAAGGAGTCTGTTGTGCTCCCGACCAAAAACACAAGGGATATTCCCTACCTGGTAGCAACCGCCCTACTTGCACCTTCACGGGCCTCAATGCCCCCACCGCTGCAGCTCAGAAGGAAGTCGTAGGCAAACACAGTGATGTCCCTCCCACGTCCACTCTGTCGGGATCCAGCGCCGATATCAGAGCCCGCAGGAAAGTACACACAGTAAGGGGTAATTCACCGCAGATGGCCGAATGCCCCTGCGCCCTTCAATACTGACGACGACAAATCCCTTCGAAGGGCGATTCAGAAAAATAAGCCAGCTGCACACCATGCGGGGAGAATGCGAGCCCGAACTGTTGTCGGGAAAAAGTCGCGCCCCCTCCAATATCCTCACTGGTGTCCTTTTCACCAACCACTCAAAAGATAAACAAAACAAAAAAAACTAGCATTAATAAGATGCTCACAAACAAGCGGGGAGGAGGTTTAACAAGCAGTTCGCTTGACGCTCAGCCGAGACCAAAGTAAAGCTTAAACTAAAAACCGTTAAAAACTAATTTCCTTACGCTAACATATAAAAACAAAATAAATAAAAAAGCAGTAACAAGGCTGAGATAAAAATTAAGCAAAAGCAATGCCAATTACGTTAATACATGATACCTTCCTCCCCGAAGAAAAAAAAAATTTTCAGCAAAAATAATTTTTTTTTTTTTTACTACTGTGGTATAAACAAACCTGTAAGGAAAGAACAATAAAGACAACCAATAACAGGCAAACATACAATAATAGAACAATAAACCTGAAACCAAATTGTGTTAAAATATCAATAATAGAATATACCACGAGAGGAAATACAAACCAAATGCTTTATATAGCTTACCATTGATTTTTTAAAGCTCAATGATAATACCATACTCTGAACCAAAGTCAAAGCATGGCAAAAGACAGACATATCATAATACCAATAATTTAAACAGGATCATAACAGACACAAATCATCAAATCTAAGGAAACCATCTTACTAGCTTAACCTAAATAAACTTAGGACACACGGCAGGCACACCTTAACCTACAGCTCACCAACAATATAGTTCAAAAAGTCATAAATAAATCAACTCAAAAATTAAAATTAGTATACCGGGACAAATCAATCATTCGTTAGGAATCATGAACCATTATAACATAATAAGAGAGTATACCACTCATAGAAAACCTTACAGAAACTTACTAAATCTACAAAACAACTCTGAAATATTTACTTAAACTATACTACATTCAAAAGAAATTTTTTTCATACAACCTAATTGGAGAAATGAGCAGGGCAGCGTACGAGAAGGATCAGGCAAGCACACTAAGTCCTAGAAAGGGCGTCAGGAATTTTATTGTCTGTCCCTTTTACGTGTTTGATAATTAGGTTGAATTCCTGCAGAAATAGGGCCCAACGCAAAATCCTCTGGTTGGCTCCCTTCATCCGCTCAATGAAAACCAAAGGATTGTGGTCCGTCCAAATCTCAACTGGAAAAGAAAAATTCGTCACATAAGGTTTGAAATGGTTAAGAGCGCGGACCAAAGAAAGAGCTTCCTTTTCAATGGTGGAGTAACGCCTTTCCGCTGCCAGAAGCTTCTTACTATAGTAAGATACAGGATGAACACCGTCCTCCTTCCGTTGGAAAAGGACCCTCCAATCCCGACATCACTGGCATCTACCGCGATAATAAAAGGTTTCTGAAAATCTGGGAAGTCAAAATAGGGTTAGTATTAGCACAGATTTAAGTTTATTAAAAGATTCTTCACACCGATCAGACCACAAGAACCTTTTCCCATTTTTCTAATAAAGTAGTAAGAGGTTTGAGCAGATCTGAGTAATTACGCACGAAACGGCGGTAATAACCCGTCATGCCCAGCACCCTTCTTACCTCTCTAACTTACTTGGCCTTTTCAATTAATAATAGCCTCGAGGTTAGCTTGTTTCGGAGCCACCTGACCCAAACCAACCTCGTGACCCAAATAAACAACAAACCTTGGCCTGGCCCAATTCGCACTTAGCCAAATTAACAACTAGTCCTGCAGACCTAAGAGCTTCAAAACCTTACGTAACCTTAGCATGTGGGTATCCCAGTCATTACTATATACCACCAAGTCATCGATATATTTCCGTTCCTTCCAAACCACAAATTACCCTATTCATGAGCCTCTGAAAAGTACAAGCTGCATTTTCATTCCAAAATGGCATAAACCTTACACTCGTATAGGCCAAATGGAGTGACAAATGCTGATATCTCACGAGCTCTATCGGATAACGGAACCTGCCAATAACCTTTCAAAAGATCCAGCTTAGTAATAAAAAAATTTGGCAGAACCATCCGATCCAAACAATCATCAATACGAGGGAGTGGAAAAGAATCATTTTTAGTATTTTTGTTCACTTTGCGGTAGTCCACGCACATGCGGAAAACTTACCGTCTGCTTTTTTTAACTATACGATAGGATAGAAACTCCAGGGACTCACATGACGATGGTTGAATAAGGTCATGCTACTCCAGGGACTCACAGATGGTTGAATAAGGTCATGCTTCAACATGTCTCTATCTCCTTTACTGACCAAATCCAATTTTACTGGATTCAGCCGGTAAGGACTTTGCTTCACAGGGGAAGCACCACCTACATCAAACGTCATGATTTAAAATATTTGTTTCTACCTGGAGCATCCTGAAAAAGATCTGAAAAGGAATAAATTAAGTTAAGCACATCCTTCCGTCTGTCAACATCTAAATGATCTAAACTACTTTGCAACATTTCCAAATTTTGCATATTTTCACCCAATGCATCTGAAGAACCTGACACCCTAACTCAGCAGAGTCCTCTAGAGGCACATCCACTACCACAGACACAGGCTCATACACGATTGCTAATTGGATCACCTTGCTTACCATGATAAGGTTTCAGCTGTTAATGTGAAATATTCTACACTTACGGCTGGAACCGGGGGCCTCAATTTCATAGTTAAACTCTGACAGTTTCCTCAAAACCTTCCAAGGGCCCTTATATCTTGGTTCTAGAAAACTATCTGGGTCCATACTCAACACCAGCACTAGCTCCCCAGGTTCAAAGGAACGTACCTTTACCTTTTTGTCAAAATTACCTTTCATAAACTGACTGTGACCGTTCCAAATTTTCCCTAGCAAATTCCAAGCACTAAAACATTTTACCCTTCAAGTCTTCCACAAACCTTCCAACTTTTATTTCACCCTTCCGGTTCGATTCGAGCATTTCAAAAACAAATCTCCAATGGAACCGGCCCCGAACCTTGTGCCCAAATACCAACTCAAAAGGAGCTACTCCAGTAGAAGAGTTAGGGTGGCTCCTGATAGCAAAGAGGGCAAAAGGAGGGCTTTGTCCCAATCACTACCATTATCATAACAATGTTTCTTCAGGACAGACTTGAGGGTTTGGTGGAATCTTTCCACCACACCTTGACTCTCTGGGTGATAAGGTACGCTGGTAATGTGCTGAATGGCCAGTTCAGCACACTTACCCTAAATACCTTACTCGTGAAATTCGTCCCGCAGTCGGTCTGAATTACACGAGGGAGAGACCATACCTGGAAAAGAAATCAGTGAGTTTTTCGAAAACAAAAAAACTTTGGAAGTAATACGCCTCATAGGTATTAGCTTCAGGAAAACGAGAGGCTCTATCCATGATAGTTAATAAATATACGTAACCTGTTTTAGTCTTAGGTAAGGGACCTACAACATCAATTACTAACTCAGAAATGGTTCACCTATGGCAGGTATGGGATGCAGCGGGGCTTTAGGGATCCACCCCTGATTAGGTTTGGTTTACCCATAACCTGACAAGTTTCACATTCTCTGAATAAACTGCTTGTTCACAACTCAATTAATCAGGGCAGGGCCACCAAAAAATACCTAGCCAAGCTGTGGAAAGTTTTTAACACACCCAAATGACCTGAAAAAAAATTGGTATGAGCTAATTCCAAAATAGAATTTCTGAATTGAGAAGGTACCACAATCTGTTCCACTCTACCAGTTTTATTCAAATTATCAGATGCGGGACGACTAAACCTATATAATAAGCCCCTTACAACTCCAAACCTAGGTTTAGTCAGATCCTCAACATCGCCCAAGTCAAATTAAACTCATCTTTTTGAGCTTTAATAAAAGCAGCTCTGTTCCAATCAAGTTTCATATCATTAACTACTGTATTATTACCACTACTCTACTGACCGCCCCGGGCCGTACTACATCTAACTCTAAACTACTTAACATTAAGTCATCATCGTTATCCACATCAAGTAAACTAACAGCTTTTGCTGCGGACCGAGTAATTACAGCCACGGGACTAGCATTTACAGATAATAAAGGGAAAATCTCCCGTCCTTCACTATCCAGGCATATCATTTCCCAGGATACCATCAATACCCGGGATAGGTAGACTATCCACCACAGCCAACTCAGTGATGTGATCATACCCTGGAAAAGACATGCGGACATTAACCAAAGGAGCCGACACAATCGAGTCTGGGAAACCTCCCAATAATACAAAATTTCCAGTATATTTCTCAGAACCATTCAGTGCCCTCTTCATGACCAACGACCGGGCAGAACCGGTGTCCCTAAAAAACTTCACCTGGACAACACAAGAGTCAAAAATCAATTTTCCAGGCCATACATATTTATCATATTTGAGTCACAATTGAGGATTAGGAGCATCAGACTTACTATTATTTCCTAAACTACCACTATCTTACTACAGATCATGTCTACAGAACTACTACTAATATTTGACCTATCATTAACTAATGCTACAGGACTTTGATTATTACGCTCTAGGTACCGCCTACGAGCATTACACTGGCTTTTGGAAATGCCCTGGCTTATTACACCAGAAACATGTTCCTCTACGGCCTGAACCTCTGTTTCCGTTATTATTTATCCTGTTATTTCCCCCATTTGGGAAGTCTCTATTAAAACTCTAGGGGGAGGAGGACCTCCTTGGACTCTACCTATATCCCTACCACCTGAAATGGAATTAGTAACATTAATATTCTTAGAGATATTGGGAGTCAACAAGGGGGGTTCAACTCTCCTACCACCACTATGGAGCGAGATGAGGGGTTATTCAAGACCTTATAATTAAAATTGCCACTACCTGAACGGTGAGTCACACAAACTCATCTGCTAATTGAGCGGCACTACTCACTTCATGGCCTTTACCTCCTCAAGGTGGACCCTTAACTCCTGCTGCAGGCCTTCTTAAACTCCTCAAGGAGCATCAGTTCGCGTAACGCAGCGAAAGTCACTACCTGACGACTTTTCAGCCAGTCATCGAACTGTTCCTCCTTGACACGTGCAAATTCTACGAAGGACTGTGCAGGGTGTTTCATATAGTTCCGAAATCTGAGGCGGTAGGCCTCAGGGACCAGGTCATATGCTTTCAAAATCAAGCTTTTTACTTTTTGGTAGTCACGGGCTACTCCCTCCTCCAAGGCATTGTATACCCGAATTGCCTTGCCCACTAACCTACATTGGATTAGAACCGTCCACATCTCTGTGGGCCAGGACATCGTGGCCACACGCTCAAATGCCTTGAAGAACTCAGGGACATTTTGTTCATCAAATACAGGCACTAATTTAAGTGCCGCACCTAGATTGAACCTATCCTGAAAATTTACTTTAGGGGAACTGGCCATATTGGTCCCCTGTAACTTGCCATCTGCAAATTAAGGTTAGCCATCTCCAACTTGTGTCGCCTTGCCCGCTCGTTCTCTCAAATTCAATCTTCCTTAACTCAATTCTTTTGCAAATTAATTTGTATTCCACCTCCTCCTTGGAGTCACCCAAAGCATTAACAGGGGCTAGGGGTTCAACTGGCACAAATTAGGGGGGGGCAAGAATGGATTATTTGATACATTGAATTAAGTTTGCAAGACCCTTATAAATGGTACCTGTACGAGGAGGATCCTCGAAAAGGGTTAGGCCAGCTCTCACACTTACACTATCCTCTTCCAAATCATTTATACTCCTTTCACCAATATCACTCTCCCTATCACTAACTAAATGCTCAGCCTCTGCCAAGTCCTGGTTGACCTTATCCCTAACCGCCACCAATATTTCCTTCTTAGTGTCCACTGACTTCAGCGGAACACCCAACCACTTAGCACACTCAATTAAATGCTTTTTGTTCAACACTGGTAAGTGCTTAAGGCAATCAGCCGACCCCAAAACTCAGCTGGGTCAAAATAAACTCTTCCATTTTTAACACAAAATAATTCATGGGGGGAAGGCAACACTATCCAGAACAAAATAGTAACAAATACTGAAGCGTCCACCTGAGTGTCGCTCCTCCACTGACCAAAAGACCGGATACCCCAGAGCTCTCTATCCTGTCACGGTCGCCAAATATGTTATGACCCTTGTTGGGCCGGGTGCAAGTTCTTTTGCACAAGAATAGAGAGGACAGTGATCTTACCAGTATCAGATAAATTCAGTCAGCGGAGACAAAAACCACACAGGAAAACTCAACAATATTTATTAACAATCAAAGTAAAAGAATAATAAAGTCAGCCTTGTGACTATACCGGACACAACTTAGTCCTTACTACTCCCGTAGGAGTTTCCTAATCACTAATACTAAACCCTAGACAGAAAATATTGAGAGATAAACTAAATAA
>NC_061101.1:54439149-54444149 GCF_015104395.2 Macrobrachium nipponense | reverse complement strand
TATATATATATATAGATATATATATATATATAATATATACAAATATATACATATAATCAACAAATAACTTTTTCAAGTTCTCAAAACAAACAGAATGCTTTGAAATAGGAAAACAAATTATGAACGATCAATATTGTTCTTTGGGCGTTCAACACACGGGCATAAGTGGTCATAAAAATTGTAAGGAGGTCTCGTTTGCTCTCTGTTGCGTTTTGTTTCTGTTCCCCATCATTATTTTAAGTTGTGCCAAGTATATAGAACATCTGATACAACTCATTCATCCATGGATACCAATGTTAGACGCCTCATCAAAACCATTCAATGTCTGTTTATGACTTCAATCTAATTAAGCTTTGTAAGTTGAAAACTCTGATGGAAACGTCCAATGTACCATATATATATATATATATATATATATATATATATATATATATATTATATATATATATATATATACGTATATATATATATATATATATTATATATATATATATATATATATATATATATATATATATATATATAAACAAAAATCCACGAAGGAACGAGAAACGATGGAGGTCTGCAAGTAATATTACAAAGAAAGCTCGTATAAATGACAGATGGGGATTACAAAGGATATATGTATATAATATATATATATAGATATATATATATATATATATATATATATATATAGTATATATATATATATATGTATATATATATGTATATATGTGTGTATGTGTATGTGTGTGCATGTGTGTACGTGCTTATGTGCGTGTGTGTTGCAAACACAAACAAGCCCAAATAAGCCTCAAGCTGAAAATTTAAGACCTTGAAGATTTAGGTTAACATTGCAGTAATAAATAATAAATGCCGGTGAGGAGGAGAGGATCTTACTGAAATCACGTCAGTGAAAAAAGTCTGCAATCTGTGAGAGAGAGAGAGAGAGAGAGAGAGAGAGAGAGAGAGAGAGAGAGAGAGAGAGAGCTACACTGTAACAGACTTCGTAAATAATTGTCATACCACACCCATTATCGTAATATTCAAATACTATACAGGAATATTAGACGAATCTCATTCGACAAATGGTTAACCAGTAACAGTAGCGTAAGCAGTGAGAGAATGAATAGGCAGCAACATTAACAGGTAAAAAATGCGCAATCGAGTTTTCAGTAAAACGTAAAATGCTGTATAAAACCATCGGCTATGACCGTCAGCTCTCCAGTTGCTCACTAGATGCGGTAGAGTGAAGGTGCGTCCCATGACTCTGCAAAGCGCTGCCAGATGCACGATCCAAACATTAACCTTAAATAAAATAAAAACTGCTGAGGCTATAGGGTTGTAATTTGGTACGTTTAATGATCAGAGGGTGGATGATCGGAACACCAATTTGCAGCCCTCTATCCTCTGCAGTTTTATCTAGACCTGATGGCGGCATGACAGACAAAGCCGGCACAATATTTTTCTTTTACAGAAACGTAATAAAGGCAGAGAAGCCAAGGAGTGCTGATTTCGTCAAAAGCAGAGCAATGAAAGAAAAAGTAAAAAAAATATGAAACAAACAAACACTAATGTAGTTATGATTCCATTAATGGCACAGACTAAAAACATACGAGAGCGCTGGAAGCACATCTTACTATAAGCGGTGCTAAGTGAAAGTGCTCTAATTCTGTCACTGAAGAACGGATGGATTTCTCTGTGATGTCACCGACGAAAAACACCTTGGAATTACCGACGGAAAAATAACCATCTCGCGTTATGCGTTATTATCACTGAGACACAAAATAAGTAAATCACTTTAGCTGGTTGTGAAGAAATCGTAGGAAGGAAGGCGAGAGAGAGAGAGAGAGAGAGAGAGAGAGAGAGAGAGAGAGAGAATTCACTTCAAGTTACTTTGTTCCCGCAAATGACATTTTCGCTGAGTCCCCAACTAAAGTGTTGTTGTTCTTGCTGTTGTTGTTCTTGTTGGTTGGGGGGGGGGGGGTGGGGGGGGGGGGGGGGGGGGGGGGGGGGGGGGGGGGGGGGGGGGGGGGGGGGGGGGGGGGGGGGGGGGGGGGGGAGGGGGGGGGGGGGGGGGGGGGGGGGGGGGGAAGCGCTATGGAAAAGCCTTGAAAGGTCTGAAAAGGATGTATTGCGTTGAGTTAAAAATACAAGAATTTTAGGATATGATATTTATGATTGAATTTTATTTATTAGAATGAAAATGTAAAAAATAAATAATGCGCATGCTAAACAGTACAGAACAATTTTTAAAACAAATACTGCGCATTTTAATTTTCGTTGGCGAAACAACGCTCCATTTGACCATAGATTTTAGCACGTTCCCAATGCACACATTCAATAAATGGTATTAAATCTAATTTTCAAACAGAAAAAAAATTGCCATTCCTGTTTGAAATTGTACAAAAATCTTAAGTCTTTGATTTAGTAATTTTTTTCTAATATATAGAATAGTGACTAACAATTCTCAAGCTGTTGAACCAGCCGATACCTATCTTTAACAAACTAAAATGTGCCCGCCCCCATCCATGTGATGACGTGCAGCTTAAGTCAGCGTTGGATTTATTTTATCAACAATTCGCATGTCAAAAAGATAAATAAATTTTTCTTTAATCACAGTGATCGTTTTCATACATTGGAAATTAAATCCCTCTGTCATTGTCCTTACTTTCCGTTGGCATAATTTATTTTGCCATGAAATTAGTTGAACGAAATGAAAAATATCAGATTCTGAATCTTGAAGACCGTATCTATATTTGAAATCAATCGTTCCCTATGAAAGAAGAAGCCTTGTGGGCGAGAGAAACCCCCCCCCCCCCCACCCCCCACCCCCCCCCCCCACCCCCACCCCCCCGCCACATACACACTTACCGCAACCGCTCAAGTCATTTTGTGGCAATAACAGAAATCTTAAGTATCTTCTAACAAACGAAAAAACATAAGCACTACTAAAAATAATAGTCACCATAAGCCTGAAAGAAAATACAGCAAGATAGCATTTAAGTTTTGGCAATATCTCAATGATAGAACATTTTCGTAGATCTAAGCAGGTACTGGAAGCAATTCCATCTTTCAAAATATACTGTAAGGCGGCCTGCAATTTCCAGGCCACGACACCTTCATAAAAAGACATAAGGCTAACAATCAGTCAATAGCACTTGCCTAACAAAGCAAAAACTAATATCACTTGTGTTTATAGATCGAGGTCCAGAGTTAACATTGCCCATACTTGGAACAGCAGAAGCGTAACCGCAAAATCAGCGGTCATTCAAACCCTATGGCAGTTAGTAAAACGACCAATTTCCAGAAGGCCCACCTCCCCTCCCTTCCTCCCCCTGACGCCGCCGTAGGGTAAAAGAATGCCGTCAGGGAGTGGGGTGAGGGGGAGCCCCTGGCTCTTAGCCTTCCCCGGCGATCGAGAGAAAACAGATAATAAATGGGAGAGATGTTGTTTCTCCAACAACTGTTGTCAAAAGACTTAAAATGTGAAGGTTCTGTGGGAGAATCACGGACGGGAATTCCCACAAATTTCGGTAACGACAGATGGAAAATCTGGGGGTTTTCGTTAAACGATAATAAATGGGCCGTTTTTTTTTAAAGGTAAAAAGGGAATCCCTGTCTTTAATTATTCATCAGGACGTTCTTTAAGCACAAGAAAGTGGGCTATGCAACCGGCAACACAGCCCCCACAAAAAGAGAGAGAGAGAGAAAAAAACAAAAAAACACAAGCGCGCGCACGCAAACTGCACACAAACCATAGTGGGTGTTTTGCAACGTTCATAATAGCTGAGAAATTTCAAATAATAGGATGGAGAAAAGGGGTTGGGGGTTGTGGGTTGGGGGGGGGGGGGGTTCCTGTCTTGGAAAAGGGGTTCTCTTACTAAAACACATAACACCAATTCAAACACAATGACTTGCCAATATTCAGTCTTCAAATTATTCAATCAAAGTGAGAGAGAGAGAGAGAGAGAGAGCGAGAGAGAGAGTGAGAGAGAGAGGGGGGGGGGGGGGGTTGGACCTGGGAAATGTTTTAAAAATGTAATTGACGGGTGTGTAAATTATGAAAAAACTGACACTCACTATCTACCAGTCATATCCTAACCAACAGTTTATTTTATAACCATTCTACCAAAAATAAGTCGGAGTATTTACACGACTTAAACACCAAGACGAGATTAATGTAAATAAACAAACACAAAAATAATGTATGATACAGGAGGGCCAAATATTATTTTTTCATGACGTTCCTAAACAAACCAAATAATACCTTGGGACAACATCCATTTCACGAATCACTCATTATTGCATCTGGCAATCCCTTTTGTAAATATGCAATTGTCCCGTTTTTTTCCCTTCCAGCGATCATCAATCACGCAACTTATCCTGGTCGCGAAAGTCAATCACAGTGAATTACACCATTTGTGTCGACCGTCATTCCATCCGGACAGTTTGCAAACGCGTTCTGTCATCAGACGTCGTAATTATAACAGACGGATGATGATGATCTCCGCTTCAACAAAACTTCATCTCACGAGATCCGTATCTCATCTTTAAGTTAGATAGGAAAAATAAAATCGGAGCGCTGCAATAACGTGCAACTGCTCATTTAAGGAACGATGCCATTGCCATCGTGGCATGAAGTCGTGCCAAGGGTTGATTGATTAGGGTTGATTGATTGATAGGAGGGTATAACGTAATGTATTTTCCGTACGTGAGATACGAACCCAGTTCGTAAAATAAATCAAACTAACAAATCATACCTTTCGTTTTTACATCCTCTTCTCTTTTATTTCTAGTTATCTTTCTTATTGTTGGTATTATCATTAGCATTTATGATAAGTGTGGAACTTAGTGTCTCTATGACGTCATAAAAACGCTTCTCCGTGACTTTTAGGTATTTACAAGGGAAACAAGACGTGATCCAACCTCCAGCTTCCTCGTAGCGCGTGCTTAAAATCATTGTTTCACCAACGAAAATTAAAATAAATACTCAATATATTATTACAAATAATTGT